>NC_134486.1:346723044-346963044 GCF_040206685.1 Ascaphus truei
TTTAGTGTCACTAATGGAGAAATACAGCAGCGGCATCTTTTATTCGAGTAAAAGCCGCCGGCTGCATGCGTCTGGGAAGCGGGTAGCCGCGGCGCTTAGCGGCGCACTGTGACGTCACAGTCACATGCGCGCCCGGCTTCCCCGTCTTCCCCGTCTTCCCCAGGCTTCCCCGACACCCCTGGAGATCAAATTAAGGTAAGCGGGGGTGCGGGGAAGCAGAGGGGCAGAGCAGGAGCCGGGTTCGGGGTCGGGAAGGGGGGGTAAATTGCGCGCGAAGTGGAGGGGGGGTGCGTGGGGGAAACGCGGCGGCGCGCGGTTTTTACTTGCGGCAGCTGGGGTAGATCCCGGCATGCCGCCGGCATTTAGTGCAATAAAAGATGTCGCTACTGTAAACCACTAAAGGTTGAGGGCTGAGTGCCCCTTGTGTGTATACATGTGTTTGTCCCCCTTTACTACAAATTAAACCCTAGATGGCTGTGTCACGAAGAGCCTGGGCAAACGGCAGCGCTACATAAAGGGAGCCGTTTTCCACAATCATATATATATATATTTATAGAAAACGGTAGTCAACTTAACAAGAGTAAACAAAGGACATATATATAATGTCACTTGTCAGCACATTCAGATGTCTTAGACAGGTCTGCAACCCTGCCTTTTAACCATTATCACATAGCATGTAGTGCTACCACTGCAGCAAGGGATTCTGGGAAATTACATGCAAATGAGCACACAATGTATATACATATATATATATATATATATATATATATATATATATATATATATATATATATATATATATATATATATATATATATATATATATATATATATATATATATACTGTATATAAAACATATAAAGTAGTGCCAGAAAGTGATATTGTGTTTGACAAGTGAAAAAATGGGGAATATAAAAAAATATATTATAAAATAGAATGATAAACCCTATACAAATTGAAGCAATATCCTCTGTGTATAAAAGTGAAAATAAAAAAGGATTAAAGGTGAATATTGTTAGACTAAATAACAAATCACTATATATATATATATATATATATATATATATATATATAAAAATATAAACAGAGTACAAAGTGAAAAGAAGTTATTGAACCAGTCCTTTTCAGAAAAGTCCTTCAATAATAGAACAATTGGTGCTGGTGTGGGGGTCTTTGGCAGCTCTCTAACAGGATGAACCACATCCAATGGACACCTACAGGAGAAAAAGAAGAGAGAGCGTAGGCCCCATAGCGTAAAAAGGTACATTTAATTGGATAAAGAAGGAGGGGGGGGGGGGAAGGAAAATCACTCACAAGGGTAAGTAATATAAAAGCAATTTGTGATAAATATCACCTCCAAGGTCAATCTGCATCCAGAATCCACAGTTCAGCTTGCACTTGATGCTGCAGAGATGGTAACTGGTGCAGAGATCCACAGGCTCCTTGAAACAGTCAAAGCCAATTGCTGGAGTTCCAGAGAGTCTCTCCTATGGTAGCTGGCCGAAATTCTAATCCGCGCTCGATACAGCCCCATCGTGCGCATGCGTGATGATGTAATGTCGTGGTGATGCTGGGACATCCCAGGAAGATCCCCCTGTGGGATCGAAACGTTGGATTTATGTGCTGTATTTCATACATTTATTTTCATTCACCTGAGTGCTGTCTCCTTTTTGCTGCCATGCGGTAATGTATACTTTTATATATATATATATTTATTTATATTATATATATATATATATATATATATATATATATCAGATAAAAAACTAATATTAACCCATTCTATTGATTAGTACATAATGCAGTTTGCATACACAATCCTCATAGGATTTTTCCATTTCCATGCAGCTTCGAAACACATTTTTGTCTTCTTTGTTCTAAAAAAGTCAAAAATGACATGTAAAACTGTTTAATAAATAAGGAATTAAAGTAATGTAAGTAAAGTATGGGTGATAATTTGAGAAGTACTAAGGCGTTTGTTTTATACTGTAGAAGTCCTCAATACAGGATGTATAGGAGAATTAAAGCTACTGTGAATACATATTTTATCATCAGCATATTTTGATTTAGGCAGTAGAAAAGACTTATAGGGATTTGCAATAGAATTACTTACATAGGACAACATTTATAAATTACTGTAAGTGTCTGTCTTCAATGATAAAGTAGTAACTTCACATTTAAATGGTGCTATGTCATCATGCATATTGAGTATTCATAAAGAGTGCCTCATAGGGTTAACCTGTATAGGATACAGCAAATGTTTTATACATATGTAGCAGATAATATTGCCTCCATTAATCCAGGGCAATGCAACATTTATATTATTTGACACACAATTTTACATTAAGTTTATTTCAATGTGCACAATATTTATCATGTTATTTGTAAAATATTTGTAATGTGTTTGTGCATTAACAAGTTCAATAACGGTAGCTACATTTGTTTATATGTTTTAAATATATATTTTTTTAGTTGTTTGTTCTTGAGGCCTATTGGCTACTGATGTCGCAGATGTTATTGCTCCCACTAGTGCATTGTAGGACAACACACACAACATGCTATGGGAGCAGACACCATTGTATCTGCATTTGCCACGTGAGAAAAAGGGATGAGGCCAATGCAGTAGTTCACCCACTGGTGCACGCCAGCTAGTCTACTATTGTATGTGTATGTACAGTAATAAGAATTGTTTTAGCCTGATACATACTGTAGATATCATATTTTGCAAATTTCTGCATTAATTCTGATTTTTTGTTTTGCCTGAACTACATAAAATATTCACAGACTAGATGTTCAGTGTCATCTTTTCCTCAAGCTGAACGGTTTTCCTTTTTTTAAAAACTGCACTTCAATGTGTGTGCTAATGGTTGTATTAATAAAATAGAGTATGCACATTATTTACCATTATTTACCATAATATGTTGTATCCATGAAGCACTCCACTTTTGTGAATCATAAATTATTTATTTGAACTGCAAAGCAGTTAGGGTTTTGCATCCATTGGTTGGCCATATTGGGCGCTTCTACTACAAATGTGCCAGTTTTCTCAAAGATATGAACCTTTTAAACTCAAAAATTATAAAGTGTATCATTGGGTTTTGACTAGAGCATAGAGGGTATTTTGTTATTTCTTTGAGTTCTGGACACATTTCAGTTAATTATATATATATAGGTATAGGTTTGTCGAACACTGTTTATATATATATATATATATATATATATATATATATATATATATATATATATATATATATATATGCAAGAGAGAAAGAGAGGACCCCGCATCCACAAGACATATAAACACAGCTAAATACCGACACTGAAAAAATCCAAACTACAGTGATGTGTCGGTGGTGCTATAAGGGCAGTATAATAGGATGAGAGAGAAAAGAAGGCCCTAAATAAAGCACTCTAGTATGTGTATCAGTACAAATCACATAAGGTTTATTAATGTATTGTCACAGAACAAAAATAATTAAAACAAAGCACAGAAATGTTTAAAATACAGCATGGATCCCCTGTTCATTACAGAGCTAAACAAATCCTCCAAAAAGATGCCCCAAATACACTCAGATAGTATTCTGAAACACCTGACAAAATAAATCTGGTGTGACACCCAACAGACTAAGTAGTCACGGCTAGGGCTATGTAATCATCAGCAAAAGGTCAAATATGCCTACTATCCCCTGCAGTATAGGGTTTGTCTGAGGCGACAAAGAGTAGCAGGTAAGTGACAGCAGAGATACACAAATTACAGCCTACAAAGCACATGTAAGCCTATAGCTAGGAAGAGTGATACATCACCTATGGTCAGGTACAGTGTGGTCGGTACATGTAGGGGGGAACAAGGAGGGATGTTAGAGCATAGTAATGTGACCCAGAGAGGGGACAAACCAGGGGATCCTGCCTGCTGGACCTGCTCCTACGCGTTTCGGCACACAGCCTTCTACTGGGAGTGGTGATGTAAGCAGGGTAACATGCAGGTTTAAAAAGGAAACTAATTGGGCTAGTGGGTGTGATCACCTGGCAAAAATCAGACTGGCATAGATTATGCAGAGGACAAACAGGTGTGTGCTAAGAGAGAGGCTGTATGAGTCAGTGATGGTCACATGCTTACATCACCACTCCCAGTAGAAGGCTGTGTGCCGAAACGCGTAGGAGCAGGTCCAGCAGGCAGGATCCCCTGGTTTGTCCCCTCTCTGGGTCACATTACTATGCTCTAACATCCCTCCTTGTTACCCCCTACATGTACCGACCACACTGTACCTGACCATAGGTGATGTATCACTCTTCCTAGCTATAGGCTTACATGTGCTTTGTAGGCTGTAATTTGTGTATCTCTGCTGTCACTTACCTGCTACTCTTTGTCGCCTCAGACAAACCCTATACTGCAGGGGATAGTAGGCATATTTGACCTTTTGCTGATGATTACATAGCCCTAGCCGTGACTACTTAGTCTGTTGGGTGTCACACCAGGTTTATTTTGTCAGGTGTTTCAGAATACTATCTGAGTGTATTTGGGGCATCTTTTTGGAGGATTTGTTTAGCTCTGTAATGAACAGGGGATCCATGCTGTATTTTAAACATTTCTGTGCTTTGTTTTAATTATTTTTGTTCTGTGACAATACATTAATAAACCTTATGTGATTTGTACTGATACACATACTAGAGTGCTTTATTTAGGGCCTTCTTTTCTCTCTTATATATATATATATATATATATATATATATATAAACAGTGTTCGACAAACCTATACATTTGCACGCCCCGGGAGAGTGGATTTAACATCGTGGCGAGCTCCTATTGGCCCAAGCAGCACACGTGTGGTACTAGGTGGCAAGTAGATTTTTTTGTCCGGCGAGTAGATTTTTTGGTGATTTGTCGACCACTGTGTATATATATATATATATATATATATATATATATATATATATATATATATATAAGTATACATTACGGCATAGCAGCAAAAAGGAGACAGCACTCATGTGAATGAAAATGAATGTATTAAATACAGCACATAGCTCCAACATTTCGATCCCACAGGGGGATCTTCCTCAGGTATATATATATACCCTGATATATATATATCAAATGTAAATATAGCAAATGTAAATATACCGTATGCTCATTTGCGTGTCTTAGGCAGGTCTGCAACCCCACCTTTCACCATTATCACCCAGCACACAGCACTTCCACTGCAGCAAGGGATTCTGGGAAATGACATGCAAATGAGCACACAGTGCCACTTTATGCTTCAAAAACCATTTTAGAGATGGTTCCCTATAGGGTTAAGCTTGCTGCATGGTCACAGCTTTGAGCACAGTCAGGGTTAAGGTGCATAGCCAGAAAACTATATATATATATATATATATATATATAAATATATATATATATATATATATATATATATATATAAAAATATATATATATATATATATATACAGATATAGCTGCCGTTTTAGACCACTTGCCAAGGAAAATCTGTGACCATCTCGCAGTAACTCGTGAGATGGTCCACAGCAGGGTGTAATCGCCCATTGGATTAACACAGAGGTGGTCCCTGGTTTGAATGGGACTCGCAGCCCGGTATGATTCACACAGCATGAGTCCCATTCAAATACAGGGACCCCACTGTGTTAATCCAATGGGCCATTAGTCTGGCTGCAGGAATCTCGCAGCGTGGGATGGGTTTAAGTGCAGAATTCTCCAGGCAAGCAGTCTACAACCGTCAGTTGCAGCTGTGTATATATATACCAGCACAGAAAAAAGAATCCCCAAAAATAGCACTCAAGCATACATGAAATATAACAAAATGTATTCTTCACATTCAAATATAAATAATTAAAAAGGAGCAATGGTGTCCTTAAAGCTGTAATGATACTGAGCCTCTATGGATAAGTGGATTGAAGCAAGAATAGGCTAATACAGTACATGTAATTACAAATACCACAAATCATGAAGAGAGACAGTAACTGAACCAGAGATATGGAGATAAGTGCTGATAAACAATGCTACACTACATGAGCAGTAAACATGAAAGTGTAGAGGCAAGATGTTCTTGCCTCAAGACACTCAGACCGGCCTGTCAAAACTACCTAAATGAAGCCCCCTGTGTGAAGTGTGAGAATAACAGCATGTAATGTAAACAAAATCACATACTATAAACTGAACCTGTAGATAAGGCACACACAGAGAGGCATAAATGGCAGATGACAATAACAAAAGCCAAAACGAGTTAACAAAAGTACTTAGACCAGTCCAGCAAAGTAGTAGCAGACGTCCACAGCTAAGAAAGTATTTGTGGGTTCAGAGGAAGTGACCCGCATCCGCTGCACTAAGCATGCTCCTAAGGTGATAGGGGCACGGACTGCAAGATCCAGCAGGGAAGGGAAGACACAGCTGAGAGCACCACTGCGTCCTGGAGAGACAGACAAGCCCCGACGCGCACGTTTCGCCACCTGCTTCTTATACCATACACATTTACACATTTTAAGTTATGGTGGGTGAAAAAGGTGACAAAAAAACCTCCACCGTTGGCATATAGCCAATAAAGAATATCACTTGTGAGCACATTCACATGTCTTAGAAAGGTCTGCAACCCTGACTTTCAACCATTATCACTTAGCATACAGTGCTTCCACTGCCTTTAGTCATAAATCGCATACAGCACAGGGGGAGGGATAGGCTTCAGTCACAAATACATTCCAAGATGCACTGTTTTTAAGTAAAAACTCCACTTGCTTTATTCATTGTAACACCGCCGGAAGAAGAGATCAGTATATCTCGAAAGCTTGCACAAATAATAGCATTTCGTTAGCCACAGAACGGTATTGTCTATTCATTTTTTATTTTATATATATATATATATACAGTCATGTGAAAAAGAAAGTACACCCTGTTTGAATTCCATGGTTTTACATATCAGGACATAATAACAATCATCTGTTCCATAACAGGTCTAAAAATGAGGTGAATACAACCTCAGATGAACAACAACACATGACATATTACACCGTGTCATGATTTATTTAACAAAAATAAAGCCAAAATGGAGAAGCTATGTGTGAAAAACTAAGTACATCCTTACTGCTTCCATAGGAATTAAGATGATAAGTAGCAGACAGGTGCTGCTAATCAAATGCCCTTGATTAATTGATCATCAGCAAGTGTGACACCTATATAAAAGCCAAAGTTTTAGCAGTTTGCTGGTCTGGAGCATTCAGGTGTGTGTTAACACAATGCCAAGAAGGAAAGACATCAGCAATGATCTTAGAGAAGCAATTGTTGCTGCCCATCAATCTGGGAAGGGTTATAAGGCCATTTCCAAACAATTTAAAGTCCATCATTCTACAGTGAAAAAGATTATTCAAAAGAGAAAAACATTCAAGACAGTTGCCAAACTTCCCAGGAGTGGACATCCCTGCAAATTCACCCCAAGGTCAGATCGTGCAATGCTCAGAGAAATTGCAAAATACCCAAGAGTTACATCTCAGACTCTACAGGTCTTAGTTAGCATGTTAAATGCTAAAGTTCATAACAGTACAATTAGAAAAAGACAAGTATGGTTTGTTTCGAATGGTTGCCAGGAGAAAGACTCTTCTCTCTAAAAAGAACATGGCAGCACAGCTTAGGTTTGCAAAGTTGCATCTGAAAAAACCACAGGACTTCTGAAACAATATCCTTTGGACAGACGAGACCAAAGTGGAGATGTTTGGCCATAATTCACAGCGCCACATTTGGCGAAAATCAAACATAGCATATCAGCACAAACACCTCATACCAACTGTCAAGCACGATGGTGGAGGGGTGATGATTTGGGCTTGTTTTTGCAGCCACAGGACCTGGGAACCTTGCAGTAATTGAGTCGACCATGAACTCCTCTGTATACCAAAGTATTCTAGAGTCAAATGTGAAGCCATCTGTCTGACAGCTAACGTTTGGCCGAAATTGGGTCATGCAACAGGACAATGATCCCAAGCATATCAACAAATCTACAACAGAATGGCGGAAAAAGAAAAGAATCAAGGTGTTGCAATGGTCCAGTCAAAGTCCAGACCTCAACCCGATTGAAATGCTGTGGCTGGACCTTAAGAGAGCTGTGCATAAACAAATGCCCACAAACCTCAATGAACTGAAGCAACGTTGTAAAGAAGAGTGGGCCAAAATTCCACCACAACGATGTGAGAGACTAATAAAGTCATACAGAAAACGATTAATTCAAGTTATTGCTGCTAAAGGTGGTTCTACAAGCTATTGAATCATAAGGTGTACTTAGTTTTTCACGCTTCTCCATTTTGGCTTTATTTTTGTTAAATAAATCATGACATGGTGTAATATGTCATGTGTTTTTGTTCATCTGAGGTTGTATTTACCTAATTTTAAGACCTGCCAAGGAACGGGATGATTGTTATTATGTCCTGATATGTAAAACTTTCTTTTTCACAGGACTGTATATATATATACATACACACACACATTAAATATCTGCTTAAGTTGTTATATTGAAAGTTCTTCAAATACACATGCTAATAATGTATATCTGACATTTATATTTTTTAACAGGTCATCAAGCTTTCGTTTGAAGTGTTCGAGCTAGAGAGAGGGTATGATACCCTAACAATAGGAGATGGTGGTAAAGTTGGTGATACAAGATCGGTCTTATATGTGTAAGTACACATTCAGCAGACTAACTTTCACAAAAGTGTAATAAGCAGAATAATTACTTTCTAAATCAATATGATATCATTTTTAAAGCAAAAAATGCTTTGTGACTACGGGGCCTATGCCCTAAGTGCCGATTAGCCACTTATCAAGGCCTTTTCGCCAAAAAAGCCTATTGCGTTTCAGTAAGCCCTGATAAGTCGCCGATAAAAGCCCTTTTCAGCATTTTTTTTCAGAGAAAAAAAATCGCCAAATGAGCGGCGATAAGCCATTTATCTGCCATTTATTTAGCGACGATAAGCCATTTATATTTCAAACTTGCACAATTCTAGTAGCCCAGTAGCTAATCGGGGCTAATCGCATCTCTGGAATGGAGATTTCCTCTCAAAATCCTCCCTCCAGGAAAAGTTGTCAGGAAGGTGGTGAGAAGCTGTCGAGAAGCGGCGAGAGAGGGATTTAGAAAATAAATCCTCAAGCGCAAAGCTCCACAACTAAGTCTCTGTTTCTCTGTACGCTGCGGTTAGAATGATGAGCGGTCTGCACATGTGTTAAAGATTCTGCCAATGCGCATTTCACGTACACCGCTTCATCAGGGCAAGTAAATCAGGGGGGAGGTCCCATAAAAGTCCTGATTTATATCGTCACTTGAGTTAGGGTTGTAATGTTAACCCCCTATGTGCCAAACCATGGCCGGCTAATTTGCCCAACTGACATAGAATACTGTAGTAGCCATAGACTTGATACAGATGTTCCAGGCTGTAGTTGTTATTGCTGAGAAAGAAAATATATTCCCTACGCAGCATAACATTCCTAGCATCCTGGAATAGTGAATATTTGTTAAAATAGTCACCTGTATAGTGATACTATTAAAGGTGGGGGTCAAAGCCTTGACAGTATAATATATTCATTTTAAATGCATTGGTTGGTATAATAGCCAGCCATTAGACATTTTTTGAAGAGGGAAAAATCTGGTCTTTAGCCACTGTTTCTAAAATGGATATTCATAACCCATTAGCAGTATACATCATTAGGATTCAGGAACAGCTAATAGCTAATACAGTGTGGTGTCAGGAATGGATAGTTAAAATACCACATGGGTACGGATGATAAGGTAGCCACATAGATAGATTGGTGGATAGTTGACATATCACAATCAAGCAAGCTGTGCATTGTTATAAGTGCATTCGCAATACCGTCTCAGTGCTACAACTGGCTTTCCACAAATTCCAGGAACGAAGAACCACATTAGGACTGAGAAGTACAATACAAATCAAGTCATGCTACCGTACCCACATGGCCCAAACCAGATTTCTGACAATGAAAACAGCTGCTATAAAGATTTAGTCTTTGTCTAGAATGAGCAGCAAGGATGTAGAGGAGCACAGCAGCGTTTCTCAGCAGCATACCAGCTAGTGGATCGCCAAAAAATGAGGGTAACTCCAAACAGGGATGGGTATTAAAAAAGTGATTTAATGGTCAGTACAAAGAACAAACAATGGTAGGAACGCACCTACGCGTTTCGTCCGTAAAGGACTTTCTCAAGGTGTAAAGAGAAGTTCACAGATGCATCCTTTTATCCATATACACTTTCGCGCCAAAATCGCGGCATTTATGACGTCATCTCCATGCGACCGTTAACCTCATCGCTACTATGACGCGCGGTACACTCCTTACTCGCGCCCATAATGGAGAGAATACATAAAGCGCCGTGATTGGCTGCAAAGACCACAATATTGAATACAAAAACTTTAATCAAAAAAATTGTCAAACATGTATATTACACATAGAAAACTCATATAGACAAAACCAATGGATATACGATTAAGCTTGTCCCCTTAGAAAGGGAAAAAAAGGGAGAAGATAGGCAAAATCAATCAATAACCAAAGAAAAGAAATATTAAAAATGATACTTAATATGGAAACCTTGGTAGGAATAACCAAATCAGATACCTAAATTTATACAAATAATACTAAATAAGTAAAGGTAAAGGTTAACAATCCTAGTCCCTGGCAGCATAAAAAGTATATGAATAGATGTGTAGAAGGTACTAAGGGAACAGGGAACTCTCATTCCCAATCTCAATATATTGTTATAGCTGGAATCATAAACTGAGGATAGTGTAGATAAATTTAATATAACCTGTACTGTAGCGTATTAATAATAATACGTGATTATATATTTGCAGTAAATCCAGCAATCAATATAAAAGGTGCACAAAAATAGAATGAGACAGAACTGTATATGTGATCATGCCTCTAAAGATGCAACACTAGTTATCTACTCGTCTTTGCAAGGGAAAAGAGCACAAGACTACAGGTTTGCCAACTGCAAAAAAGAGAGACCATAGGTAACGGTTATGTGTAAGGAGAACTACAACAAAATTGATATACTGTGCCAAATGTAAATGATCTCTACTGATAAGGGGGTCAGGATTTTTGGGGATAAGCCCGTGATGGATAACAAAGTTGTGGACCTAGATCCCCTGGTACTGAAGGAGCTTCAAAATGGTGCTTTTATAGCAGTTACACCCTGCCAGACATCACTTGAGACTTTTGCACACATTGAAGAAGCAGACAGAATAGATAAATTACTGCATCGTGAAACAGATCATGACGATAAATCTACAGATAAACCAAATAGAGATGACACAGGGGTCAATCAGAGTTAATAAAACCTCTGGTAAGGTTGAACCGCCTGGAATTAATGATACTGAGCCAGATGTCGGTGGTCAACCTATGAAAAGAAAGAAAAGTTTGCACGATGTATGAAAAAACTTGTTGCCAAGAGAATAAACCAAGACTAGATTAAATGGAAAAAGTAGATTGAGCGAGGAGTCCTCCGTAGAGGTGAGGAAGCTAATCACGGAAATCAAGGAAAGACTGTGCTTGGAAAATGTCCTCCAATAGCGACTGTTGAATGTTGAATTCAAGCACATACTGGAAGAGACACTGGTTATCTAGGGTACACCAGCCACAAGGACTTTGTAACTGAGGTCCTCTTCAACCACGGCCACATATCATGGGCATGAATGGGCCGAGAGGTAGAAACTTTCTGTAATTCATTTCCAGAGAAAAGCCCAAAGGTGAAAAACAAGTTTACTGGTAAGAGTGAAGGTCACCTGGATGGCTCCTATCCCAGTGTGACTGAAGGCTCTTCAAATCCAGCAATTCTCTTTCAAGTCACAGTCCCACCTCGAAAGAGAGAGGAGGGATGGGCTTCAGCGGTGGCTAGCCCTAACTACACACAAAGGCTTAACACTTTCCCCCCCCCCCTCTCTTGTATTTAGCTAATGTTTCCAACAGGGAGCTGGTTAATTTCAGCAGGAGTTTATTTACCAGTCTCTACCTGGCTCATAAAGCATGCTTGAAAGCATGCTGCAAAGACTGCAGGAGATCTCTAGCACAGAGAGAGTCTGTGTTGCTATAGAGATCTCAGTGGAGGAAAAGTCTCTGTTCTAGGCAGGATCCATACCTGGAACCCGCCAGAGGGATCACCCCACAGAGACAACCACAGACCCTAGCCTGACATGGAGAGCACCCTGCCTACAGGTACCTCTCTTTGGACTTGTGTCGACGGTTGGTAAGAGACGTAGCCTTCCAGCCCTCAGATAGGGACTGCTGAAGTGTTAGTCAGTCCCCTTACACCACAGTTAGGCCTGGTTGTTATTTTTTGCTCTAACTTTGTTTTCTGGTATGAAGCTGTTTTCTTTTTAAAGGTGCTGGCTAATAATGCCTACATTTATTTCTCCTAAAAACGTATTTAAGGAGTTATACCCTCTCCTACACCTACCATACCATAATATTACATTAACTCTGTATACTATAAATCTCAATAGAGACACTATAAGCATTCCTGGCTTTACAAATTGCATAGAGTCTTTATTTCCAAACGAAAGTTACTCAAGAAGATACGTAAATTGTATAACTTTTGCTTCAAATAAAAAATAAAACCGTGTGAATGTTAGCAGGCAGTTCTTGTACATTTTCATCTTGCTGAACATTTTATAAATTGCCCAGAACTGATCCACAGAACAATTAACTCTGCTACATCTACAGTAGATGTCTTCTGTCTTGTTAGATTTTTTTCATTTTGTTATTTTGTGATATTTATTTTTAACAAACGTTAGTGCACTATTGTATAAATTCACTAAAGCATGTGTAATTGTCTTTAATTTAAGTGAAGTTTGCACTCAGATACATTTGTATGCTTTAGTAATGATGACTGTTTGGGTCTGAAGAGTTGCCACCACTCTTTTGTATTAGTGCAATAACAGTACACTGTACAGTATGACTTTTTATTGATCTCATTAGTAAGGTGATTTGTAATGTACTGTAGCTGAATTATCCCTGCCTCCTGTCCTCATTGCCACTTTGCATTCCTAGTTTGGATTAAACCAAATCAAAATGATAGGATCTTCGTATACTGTCGCACAAAGTACCATGAAAAGTCATAATACAATTACTTAAAATATATATATTTTTAAATACTTACTGATGTAATAAGGTTGTATTCCAGAAGTTCTCACTTCAAGAGTACAAATCAGAACAAATGCATATTTCCCACATATATTGATGTATTATAACTTGATATAATTTAGGTGGATCTGATAGAAGTAGAAACGCATTTTGAAAAAAAAATGTACAAGTCCTAAATTGCACAAAGTAAATGTAAATGAGAAATGATGATTATATCATTTATTGAACATACTAGTATATCCATTTGCTACATTAATGTCATTATTTCCCCCCCCCCCCACGCCGTATGCTTAGATAGCTTGAACAAAAAGAAATAACTGATTATTGTAGCTACTCAGAGAAGCACACATGGTGGAAATTATTTATAGTCAATTATTAAATCTTTGTAAGTACTCTGACCTTATTACATGGTCCCTTTCATGAGATTGCACAAATGTGTACTTCAAAACACACTGGCGTGCTGTACTGTAGTTCTTAATATAAATGATATCAGACAGAATAACATATGTAGTCACTCTACCTGCATGTCATCACAGCGTTGCCAGGCTAGTTGTGGAAATTAAAGCCAGTTTTTAACTTCCAGTCTTCCAGTCCCACCTCTTATACAGACAAAATGTGTACAGATTTCAAATTAATGTCTGCCGTCAGGACAAACAAATCCTTACTTTTATATGTATATACACTTTTCTATAGACTTTCTATTTGCATTTACAGTACAATACTTAAACTGCTGATACAACAATTCATGTGTTTCCTTTATACAGAGTTTTTTTTATTCTGCTAATTTGTTTGCAGTTATGCTATAGAACAATAATATTGAATATGTATAGTTCTTATTTAATTAAAAATAATTAATAACCATCATAACTGACATTTTGTTGACTTTGCTTTACTGATTTTTACAGACTTACTGGTTCCAGTGTTCCTGATCTTCTTGTTAGCATGAGCAACCAGATGTGGCTCCATTTGCAATCAGATGACAGCATTGGCTCACCAGGATTTAAAGCTGTTTACCAAGGTATGAGCCTCAGAGTATGCATATGTATGTATATTTATGATGTTAAACAATATACTTAAGAATATTTGTAAATATATATTATAGTTGCAATATATAAAGTTACTGAGGACATGCTGTTTAACCATGTATTTAATGTTTTTAATACAGTATATTATTATTGTGGATATATATATACAGTATATATATATATTTTTTTTTTTATATATATATATTTATTATATACAGCTCAACCCCCTTATAACGCTGTGCTTGGGGTCCAAAGAAACACATCGCGTTATAAGCGGATTGCGTTAGAAATAATGTACAATTGTATGCATTGTACAATAAAGTATTTAGGATACCAATAATCGTGTTGTAAAGTATTCATGAATAAGAAACTGGGAGCCACGCTTGCATCGCGTTATATGCGGATCCGCGTTGTATCGGATCGCGTTATAATGGGGTTGAGCTGTATATATATATTGAGAAAGAAATTTCAGTAGCGCCACTCGTGAAATCAAGTAAAAATAAAATGAAATAAATGAATTAATTATTAACGTGCAATTATTATGTGCAATATTAATGATATTACAATATAAATCAATCTAGCAAAAATTGATAACAAACAGTGAATTTGAAAAATAGAATAAAGTGATATATATAAAAAAAATGTGCTAATGTATCAAACAGGTAAAAAAATGGGAGAGGGAACAAAAAATGGAGGAAAGTCCGACCCTTGATGAAAGTCCAGTGTAAAATCAATGATGATATGTGATGCTGTTCAGGGATCCACTGCTGCTCTCAGAAGGAATAACCAATTCCAACAGGGAAACTATAGAAAAAGAAGAACAGAGAGCGCACGTCCCATAGTGTAAAACAGTACATTTAATCAATATAAAGGACAAGGGGATTAAGGACACTCACAAGGATAAGAGATTAAAAGGCAATTTGTGATATATATAATCACCACCAGCAAGGCCACACCGTCCTGGAACACATCTGATGGTATAACGTCCCTCCAGTTCACATCCAGCAGTAGTTTGGTGATTGGGAACAAAGTCTCTCAGCGTCCGTGCAGTAAAGAGATTCTTTCAGCCTCAGATCAGCTCCATGCGCTCTCCGGCCGTAAAGCGCGCACTGCGTGATGACGTAGTGTCGTGGTAGCGTGCCCTGACTCGTTTCGTCACGACAGTGACTTTTTCAAAGGGAATCAAGTTGTGTCGTGACGAAACGCGTCAGGGCACGCTACCACGACACTACGTCATCACGCAGTGCGCGCTTTACGGCCGGAGAGCGCATGGAGCTGATCTGAGGCTGAAAGAATCTCTTTACTGCATGGACGCTGAGAGACTTTGTTCCCAATCACCAAACTACTGCTGGAGGTACACCGGAGGGACGTTATACCATCAGATGTGTTCCAGGACGGTGTGGCCTTGCTGGTGGTGATTATATATATCACAAATTGCCTTTTTAACTCTTATCCTTGTGAGTGTCCTTAATCCCCTTGTCCTTTATATTGATTAAATGTACTGTTTTACACTATGGGACGTGCGCTCTCTGTTCTTCTTTTTTTATATATATATATTGTATATTACTGATTTTATGATAGACTTATCAATTTAGTTTAATTCTCACTAAGTTTTTGCATCAACTGTCTCATAGACTTCAATGGAAAAAACAGATATAAATCAGTTCCATTCTATAAAAAAATTATTTCTGGGTACATAACTTCTAAATCTTACTAATTTGGGTCTTTGAAGGCTGAACTCTCTCAAACAAGGTAGAATACATTTCTGAAGTACCTGAGCTGGAAAGGTTTTGGTTCATAAAATGTTTCTGTGGAACATGATAATTATTGTAATGCCTTATTGCAGGGATGCACAAAGTTTCCTACATGGTCTCCTGTCTCCTCTCCCCT
Organism: Ascaphus truei; assembly: GCF_040206685.1. Classification (NCBI taxonomy): domain Eukaryota; kingdom Metazoa; phylum Chordata; class Amphibia; order Anura; family Ascaphidae; genus Ascaphus; species Ascaphus truei. The sequence continues at coordinate 346,739,102 of NC_134486.1, forward strand.
CCGACTAGCGGCCCCCCTCCCTGCATGGCTCCGGTGTCAAATGACGTTGCGGGGCCATGCCATGGTGACATCATTTGACGGCGGGTTGCCATGGAGATACGTCGCTGGAGGGAAAGTAAAAGTTACAGAGGCCTCACGTGATCCCCGGTTTTGTTTTAAATGCTTTTGGGGAAGCGCGGGGCCTCTGTAATAGCCGCACCCCCCATCCTCCCCAGAAAATCCTCACTTTTCAGACCCCTGCCCTATTGTATAGATTATATCTAGGAATGGTTAACAAATAGCAAGAACAAGAATATGCTGGAAATATGATGGTTCTTACCAAGTCGGCACAAAATTAACTTCAACTATGTACAGTATTATAACATCAAATACATTTGTTAACCTACTGTAATCATTTGTTTGCATATGAATATAATTGATCTTACTTACATTTTTGAGTCAGACAGATGATACTTCTTTCTTCAGACAATAAAATATAATCAACATCAGTGAATATACAGTAGTTGTACAGTTTGTATTCATGGTTGTACCCAAAGAGGGGAGAATCTGGGCCTGGTGTATCGCGCACAGTGGGTTAATGGCCTGGATATTGAGCATAGTGTGTGCCCTCCATGACCCGGGAAGAAATTGAAACTAAAATTGTCTGGCTCTGTGGATATGCGGTAAGTGGCATACTCTTATCTCCCCTTCCTGCCCATACATTCTGCCAGGATTCGATTCCATTATGGAATCCTGGGTTCTGCAATCCAGTTTAGTAGCCCTAAGTTTACCACTTTTATGTTCTGGAACCCTGCTGTTCTTCCAAGGCTGGTGTTGATCTCAGTTCATAGCAGCTGAAGTAAGAGTCTTCTCACCCACATGTCTGTCTGTGTATAATTAAGTGTTAATGCGTCTGTCTATGAGTGACAGTGTTAATGTTAGATAGGGTTGGGAAATATACCAGTATAACGAAATACAGTGATTATATTCTCACAGTGTGTCGATATGAGAGATTACCTATTATTGCAGTATTATGTGGTGCCGGTGTTCAGAAGTGCAGCTTTGAAGCTGCTGTTCTGTGAAGTTGCTCACTGCCTCTCTATCCCCGAGCCCCCCCTCCCTTTCTGCTTCTGAATGTTGACTCATCGGGAGCAGCTAGTAGAAACCCTGAAGGGTAGGAACTCCTCTCCTTACTTTACTTTTCTTAACCCCTCTATCCCCCTTCCCCCTGGGGCACATAACCCCTCCATCCCCCTCCTCCTGGGGTACTTATCCACTTTATCCCAATACCCCATGGGGCCCTTAATCCCTTCCACCCTCCCTCTATGGGCCTTAACCCTTTCAACTCTTTACTCAAGGACCCTCAACACCTACACCCCACCCTCCCTCTGGGACTCAACCCTTCTTTCTATGTCTGCACTTCACCCTTTCTGCTTCCATCATTCTAACATACCCCTCATCCCATCACTCACCCTTAAATACTCTCTCCATTTAAAAACACATTTCATTGATAAAATGTAAAAAATAATGAAAACAGATTTTTCAACGACATTTCTTTTGATAAGACATTTTTTTTTAAGAATCATCAAAATAAATCAGTTTTAATTAATTTTTGATAAATTAAATGTGTTTTTAAATGGAGGGAATATCTAAGGGTGAGAGTGAAGGGATGAGAGTTGGATGAATGATGGGGGTTCTAGAGTAATGGGAACAATATAGGTGGGATAATGTAAAGTGCAGATATGAAAAGGCTTTGTAAATGAAGGGTCTTTTGTTCTTGTAAATCTAAAGAACATGGATTATTTTGAGAACATATTGTATTGTATTTAGATTTAATAGAAGATTTTTAAACATAGTTTATCAAATATTTATCATAATATATATCGTTATGACGATAACTTTATTGATATCATTATTATGGGAGTTTTTTTGTTATTGCCCAATCCTAGTCTATGATCTTGAGTATACAGTATTTGTGTTTAAATGTTAATGTATGTGCTTTAATGTTAATAAAGTATGGGCACTATCAATGGCGGTTTGGTTATGAAACAAAAATTGTATTTAGATTTTCTCAAAACTTTATTTATTTATTTCAATTCTGTAAAATGTTGTGGGTTTTGAAAATTGTATTTAAAAAAACACACAAAAACCCAGAAAAAGAGAAAGAAAATAGGAAAAACAGAGAATAAGCCTTTAATGGGGTTCCGGCTCAAAGTTTGCTTTAGTTTGAAAATGTGTTCCAAAATTGAACATTGAATTCATGAATTGTCCAAATCTGAATCGTACATCAAAGTTCAGATTTTGAACCAGTAAACGTGCCCATGCTTGGTGTTAATTTTTAATTTATGTCTGTGTATAACTTTATGCAGACCATAGTAAACTGGTGACAAGATATTTTGATGGTTTATGTATTTCAAAGAAGTGTGGAAGGCTGTTGAGTAAACTCTAGTCAATTTGTAAGCAAAAAAACAACAGTCAGTTGTATTTCTATAAACATACTGTATATAACAGTCTGTGAAATAAATTGTGTGTGCTCGTTTACTGTATGTGTGTGTGTTAAATGTGCATCTGCGTAAATTTATTTTAGTTACAATTCTAATATTAGTAAGCACTTTGAGATGAAGTGTGAGGGGGAGATGAAATGTGGGAGCAAAGACTCAAGAATTACTATACGTACTGTATGTGTCTCTACTTTCCATAGCTTAAAGTTGACATCCTTAGTTTTCTGCAGTTAGCTCCTTTTTTCCTTCATAGCAAAACATTGTACCTTTTTATTCCTAGGGTTGCTATTGCATTTCACAAAAAAAATAATATTAAGGATGGACATTTTCACAGGTGTTTTGGTATTGGTTCTAAAAAAATGTGTTTTGGGTGCAGTTTTGTTTCCAAAAGTATGGGGACATTTTTTTTTTCTAATCTGAACTTTTTCCCACATCTTTAATATATGAAAATATAGTACCTATACAGTATTTGTATATCATGCATGTAGGCCTTTGTCAAGATATCAAGAAATAAAAAAAACACCCTTAAATACCCTATGCACTCTTTACACAGAAGAAAAAAATTGGCACCAAACCGACAACCAGAAGGTTTCTTAGCAAAGTAGCGGTATTTATTTATAAAATATTTTACCAGGAAGTAATACATTGAGAGTTACCTCTCGTTTTCAAGTATGTCCTGGGCACAGAGTTAAGACAAATAATACATGGTTACAAATACAGTTACATAAATGAACATGGTATACATTATCTACAAGACATTGCATGCACAGTTAAAGAAAATATATACAGCATCGACACACTTTATTCGAGCAAATGCCCAGTTTGTACCTGGCAGATACCTGGAATGCGCCGCTCCTCACCTCTAACAAGCCCCGTTGTGTTTGCCTTCCCAGCCACGGTTCATGCCTGGCTGACGGGGGCCTGATCTGTTAAATGATAATGATCAGGATTTAATAAGCTGCAATGCTTCGCGTGTCCACCAGATGGCATAAATTCATGAATTGTAATGCAGTATATATATATACAGTACTGTATATACACAGTATATATATATATATATATATATATATATATAAAAATATATATATACTGTATAACAACAACCCCTGTAAGCCCTAACATACAGTACTGTACACATACAGTACTGTATATGCACATACATAAATGATACTACTGTATGGGCGGCGGGGGCGAGATGTGTTTGCAGCAGAGAGAGATCCGCTGCTCTCTCTCTGCGCAAACATCGGCACATTAAAAATTATTTTAAATACATTTTTATTGATAGTGTAGATGTGCAGGGGGTCTCCGGAGCTGAACCGCGTTGGTTTCAGGTCTGGGGACCCCCTGCTCCCCGAGATACAGCCCCCTTTATGAGGTGCCTGTATCCCTCTGCTTGGTTTAAAGGTCCCGATCACGTGATCGCGGCCTGTAAACCAAGCAGAGCAGAGGGATACCGGCACCCCCTAAAGGGGCCTGTATCTCGGGGAGCAGGGGGTCCCTAGACCTGAAACCAGTGCGGTTCTGCTCTGGAGACCCTCTGCACATGTACAGTATCAATAAAACACATACAGTATACAGTATAAATAAACACTCGTTCTTTACCTTAGCGGCTATGCGCTATGGTAAAGAAGCAGCATTTCTGTATTTTAATAATATTGTACAGTGAGCAGGGGGTTCCCTGAACCAACGCGGTTCAGCTCCGGAGACCCCCTGCACATGTACACTATCAATAAAAATGTATTTCAAATGTATTTATTGTCATTTATTTATTTAGATTTATTTATTTATTTTTTGGCGGCTGCTGTGTGTGTGTATTTTTTTTATTGTGGGTAGTGGGGGTGGGTGAATGGGGTAATAGCCCTAACGGTGCTTGTTTAGGGCTTGCAGGGGGGTAGCGGGAGGGCTTAACCCCTTCATGACCGTAGCGATATTAACTGCTACGGTCGTGAAGGGGTTAAGTGCACCCGCAACCCCCCCGCAAGTCCTAAACTCACACCAAGGGCCAAATACCCCCCTCACCCATCCCCACTACGCACAATAAAGCGGGCGCAGTGGGTTAAACCCTTCATTGCCTTAGCGGCTATCCGCTATGGTAATGAAGCAGCATTTCTGTATTTTTAATAATATTGAGCAGGAGCAGGGGGGGTCCCTGAGCATTAATTTCTGGCTCAGGGAACCCCCTGCTCACTGTACAATATTATTAAAATACATAAATGCTGCTTCTTTACCATAGCGCATAGCCGCTAAGGTAAAGAACGAGTGTTTATTTATACTGTATACTGTATGTGTTTTATTGATACTGTACATGTGCAGATGGTCTCCAGAGCAGAACCGCACTGGTTTCAGGTCTGGGGACCCCCTGCTCCCCGAGATACAGGCCCCTTTAGGGGGTGCCGGTATCCCTCTGCTCTGCTTGGTTTAAAGGCCGCGATCACGTGGTCGGGCCCTTTAAACCAAGCAGAGGGTTACCGGCACCTCATAAAGGGGGCTGTATCTCGGGGAGCAGGGGGTCCCCAGACCTGAAACCAACGCGGTTCAGCTCCGGAGACCCCCTGCACATCTACACTAACAATAAAAATGTATTTCAAATAATTTTTAATGTGCCGATGTTTGCGCAGAGAGAGAGCAGCGGATCTCTCTCTGCTGCAAACACATCTCGCACCCGCCACCCATACAGTAGTATCATTTATGTATATGCATATACAGTACTGTATGTGTACAGTACTGTATGTTAGGGCTTATAGGGGTTGTTGTTATACAGTATATATATATACAGTATATATACTGCATTACAATTCATTATAGGGGACGGCTTCAAAGAGAACAGCTTGCAAGCGCCACCATGTGTATTTACACGGCATTGCAGTATTGCAACCAGCCGGAATAAAATGCTTAAATCCCTGCCGGGAAAATAACGCAATGCACTCTGGCAGAAAACGATCAGAAACCTGAATACACCCGGGTATACCCGAATTCGCGGGACTAGCCGAGCGAGAATAAAGTGTGTCGGTACTGTATTATAGGCGTATGTAACAGTTACAGATAATATATATTATGGGCGAATGAAAGAGTTACAGACCAGATTAAAATGTGAGATAGCCTTAGATTTGAAAGAATTTAAACTGGTGGTGGATGTGAGAGTCTCTGGTAGGTTGTTCCAGTTTTGGGGTGCACAGTAAGAGAAGGAGGAACGGCCAGATACTTTGTTGAGCCTTGGGACCATGAACAGTCTTTTGGGGAGTGCAGAGCACCAGAAAGGCAAAGTAGGTTGAGAACATGTAAAACATATAGGTACTGCAACTTGGCATCCAAAATGTAACACAACATCAAAGCATAGACAACACCATTTCAAAAGATCCAAGATCTATAAAGTATATACATTCCTCATTAGCTTATACCATTGTTTACCAAATGCAATGTTATAAAGACGAGTACACCAGATTTCCACATTAAGCATCCAATATGTTTGGGACATAGTTTATGCACCTAAAGTCATGGCAGCGTTCCAGGAAGAAATTAATACATTATCATCCTAAATTGTAAGTATCACAATACTGTCCATCCTCTTAAAATGGGACTCCAGTTATATAAGATTTTCAGGGTTCTGAGAATTGTCAGTGATCCTTCGCTAGGAAATTAAAGAAAATAAAGTAATGGGGAAAGTGAATAAAGTCAGGGGACAGAGAACAACATGGCGGGAGTCATATAGGGGGAATGTGATATCATGAGGGGGGAGAAAGTGAAATGAGGGGCAAGAAATTGAGATGAGGGAGGTGTCCCTACCTCCTCCAGTGCAAATCTAGGGTCTGCAGAAGTTAATTGCAGTTCAAAGGCATCATGTGTGTCATGCCAAACCCATATTTTCTGCTGATTGGATCCTAGTATCAGAGGAGGAAGGGGCCTGCACCATACATAAGCACTCAGCCAGAGCTGTACTGTAGTAACCACTCTGATCTCTACAGCGGCACCAGAGGAAGTATGGACCCATTGGAATTTGTTTTGAGGGTTAGTATTACATAGTTACATAGCATCATACTGTAGTATATGAGATTGGAAAAATACATATGTACATAAAGTTCAGCGTATGTTAAATTTAGACAACAGATACTTATGCTATATTATTATTATGATCTCATAAGGGGAACAAATAATATCCTTTCTGACTCAAATAATGGTAATTAGATTTTTCCCTGGATCAACCATCTTCCCATATGTACTTATTTGGTATATCTCTTTATACATTTCCCTTCTAAAAATGATGTCAAACATTTTTTTTGAAGATATCTATGGTATCTGCCAGACAGTTACAATGGGTAATGAATTCCACATTTTAACAGCTTTTCACAGTTTTTAACCCAGGTGCTAATATTTTTTACCAATACAAATTCTCTTTCTTTGTACACTAACCTCTTGTGTGGCACTATATCAAAAGCCTTTACAAAATCTAAGTAGATCACATCAACTGCATTACCCTGGTCAAAATTCCTACTTTCCTCGAAGAAACAAATAAGGTTAGTTTGGCATGACCTATCCTTCATAACTCCATGCTGTTTATTACTAATAATTTTCTTATCCACTACAGTATGTATTCCTGAATATTATTCCATACAAAACCTTTAAGTAGCCTCCCCACTATTGGGGAATAGTGTAGGTCTGTAGGTCTGTAATTCGCCAGTTGTGATCAAGCTCCTTTTTCAAATATAGGCACTATGGGCCTCATGCACTAAGCGCCGAAAAAATATTTTCGCCAACTGTTCCCGATAAGCATGATTTTGCCGATTGAACCTCGCCGTATGTACTAAGTGCCGATTCCATGGCCAATCAAGCCGAAAACATTTGTTCCCACTATGCCGATGATTTGTCGATCACACACAGGTGTATCGGCGAGCATGGTGAGGGCGTGTTATGTTCGCCAATTGAACTTCTTTCGGAATCTGCCGATGCAAGCATGTTTTTGATTAAGCGGCCCATTTAAAGGTACCGTGTATTTCTATTCATTCTCTGTGTTGTTAGGAGAGAGAGAGAGAGACACACAGAGCTGGGCGAATTGAAATTTAGATATTGAGAGAGAGAGAGAGAGAGAGTTGCTGTGTATTGTGAATGTTTTGTCCTCTGTTGTTTTGTTTACATCGTTTTCTTGTTGTCACTTTGGGGGTGTTGAGTGTGATTGTGTTTACATTAGTTTCCTGTTCTTTGTGAGTGCTAGAGGTATGGCCGAGAAGCGTGGGAGGAGTGATGCTGGTGTGAGTGGGACTGGTAGTCATGTGAATAGGCATCTGAGTGAACGTGGGAGTCAGGGGAGTGGTGTTGGTGTGACTGTGAGTGCTGTCGCTGTGAGTGCGAGTGATGTTGCTGTGAGTGCTGGTGGTGGTGGGGTGTCTGGTGGTGGTGGTGGGGTGTCTGGTGGTGGTGGTGGGGTGTCTGGTGGTGGTGGTGTTGCGCTTTTGGAGTCTCTTCCATTGGAAGAAGGAGAGTCCAGTCAGCAGCAGGCAAGCTCTGTGGCTGGACGTGGTCGGAAGAAACGTGTGGAGCAGCCACGTAATCCTCGTTTCAATGACAAGGAAAATAGAGTGCTTGTCATCAGTATTTTGGTGCGCTATGACTATCTGTATGGCCATTAATTAGGTAAGTCAATCTTTGCATTGATTGTTCCAAAACTTTATCTTCTATCTGATGTCACATGTGTTAAAAGATAACTAATGATATGTAATATCTATAAATTATCGTACATTGTTACACACATACTCCTTCATAGTTTGCAAGTAACCTAATATTCCTTGAAAATGGATTTATTAGGTTCATACAACATTCACGCAAGCTTACTTAGCTTTCTATGTCTCCACATAAATGTAATACTCATGTGCCACACATATTCAAAATAAACCAGCATGTTATCTATGTCTTTCAACAGTTTGCACTTTTTCTCAAGATTGGTCATTCAATTACATATTCATTAAACATAATTGTTATGTATTTCAAGGACGGACAAGTTCAGCTGTGAAGAATGAGATGTGGGACCAAATTACAGTGGCTGTGTCTGCGTGTGGGAATCGTGTCAGGAGCAAGACGAATTGTAGGAAGATTTGATGATATCAATTTAAATCTGAAAAAAAAAATCCAAGCACAACGGATGCATGCTTCTGCCACTGGAGGCAGCCCGCCTGCACCAGCTCTAACGTTAACTCCATTGGAGGAGCAGATGCGTGAGACATTTCTTCCGGTCGTCGTGGAGGGTTTGCCAGGTGACAGGGATATCGGAATTTACAACCAGGAATTCCCAGCAGGTGATAAATATTACTGTACTACACGTGTCGGCTCACAATTGTAATAAAGTTTCCCTGCATAATTGTATACCTTTAGTAATATAAAACCTCTCTCTCTGTATATATAATTATAGATATATATAAGCTTGGTGATGATACTTTATATATATATATATATATATATATAATATATATATATATATATATATATATATATATATATATATATATATATATATATATATATAGTTATAGACATAGCTTGATATGATATACATACATATTATATGTGTATGTTCATTTGCATGTATTGTTTGTGCAATCATGACTTACAGCATTTGAATGCGCACCCACCACTTGAACAGCAGGAAGGGATTATGTGTAATGAGAATCTAAATAGCATACACTGGCATCTTTGATGTATCAAACCATTCAACATCTTGCACGTATATGTGTAAGCTTCAAGTATAGTCACATCTTCAATCACACACAGGGTTAACATGCATAACCACTAAACATACCTGTAGTCATCATTTAATGAAATCATTCGTGTCATCAGTGTGTTTTTGGTCACAGTGTGTATGTGATAGAAACAAAATAATTGACTTTGTGATGTATCTGTACATATATTTATGTTTATAATCTAGTTTTATATTTGTGTATGTATGTAATACGTCTAAACAGCCCGTTAAAGCATATCAAAATTCGGCATGTAATATTCTCGAATGAAATGCGAACATAATAAATTTTCAAACACACATGCACTAATTTTACAATAATGCTGTGTTTGTGGTTCATGTTCCCTCATGTGAGCATAAATACCAACATGTACTATATACCATTACCTTCTGTTAATATATAGCTCACTTTATATTATAATTTGGCTCATATACATGGGTGTTCAAACAAATTACAAATAGATGTAATCATAGCATCGAGCTGAACAGAGGTGGTTGTTGTTGTAAACCAGACATATCCTGGGTTCATGTTTGTTAAAAGTCTTGTGGTAGGGTGGACATCAGCTAGAAGCTGACAATGTCAATCAAAGTTAATGACATTTTTTTGACCTTCAAATTATAACAATCCTTTGAACAAACATTCTACTATAGATAACAACGTACTTTAGTCATTATTGTGTCTACAAATTATAGTCACGTTACTGATATGCCACCTTTTCACACCAGTAGCACCTGGGAGCGACACACTGCATCTGGTGCTGAGTGTCACCCACATTCCGTGACACCCCTGCTTCTCCTACATTCTACAATATTTATTACTAATGAGTATCACAATGTTCAACAATTATGTTCTGCTTTGTAAGCATAGAGTATTGTTTTAATTAGTGTCAGTGATGTCACTTTTTGGGCCTCCAAAAATGGCTTACATATGCAGTATGTAGAACACCCCACCAAATAGTAGGACACATACCTTCATACATATCAGCTTTAACGTTGAAAGTAAGTTGTATGCGTTCCAAAATATGTATCTTCATCAAGTTAACATGTACATGTAGTTCTACATGGATAATGTCGAAATCGACCTAACCATTTTATTATTGTATAGTGAATAAATGATGATATTTTTACATGACTACACCCAAAAGAGATAATGTCATGTGTACCAAATTCACATAAAGTAACTTGATTATGTTTGTGAAATATATTTGTCTTCCGCCAGCTCCTGTGGCAGCTCCTGTCTCAGCTCCTGTGTCAGATTTGACTAATCAGACAGAACATGTGTCCTCGCCTGGATTATCTATTTCATCATCAAGAATGGAAGGTGAGTGCTTGACGTTCACACCATATGATGTGTACACTGGTATGGCTAATGACATTGTTTAAAACATGTGAGTTTCACATGTGATGCACTTATTAATAGTTAATGACACATAGAGATGTACGTATTCATTACACAACGTGTATTGTGTGTGTTTCCAATTCAGAGGTGTGATGTCACAACAAGCTTTCATTCCTTCATCATTCACACTGATTCGACACGTAATTGTGGCCAAAATAGTTCAAATTTTATTGCACAAAAATTTAACATAATGTCATCATTAAATGTGTTCCAGTATCAGAACAACTACTGCACCGACACACTTTATTCGAGCAAATACCCAGTATGTACCTGGCAGATACCTGGAATGCGCTGCTCCTCACCTCTGACAAGCCCCGTTGTGTTTGCCTTCCCAGCCTGGGTTCATGCCTGGCTGACGGGCGGCTGATCTGTTAAATGATAATGATTAGGATTTAATAGGCTGCAATGCTTCGTGTGTCTACCAGATGGCATAAATTCATGAATTGTAATGCAGTATATATATATATATATATACTGTGCAGTATTGCAGCCAGCGGGAATAAAATGCTTCAATCCCTGCCTGAAAAATACCTCAATGCACTCGGGCAGAAAACAGTCACAAACCTCAATACACCCGGGTATACCCGAATTCGTGGGACTAGCCAAGCTCGAATAAAGTGTGTCGCCAGTGTATCATTAATGCATAAAAATTAAGCTATGTTCCATGTGAGTTGCACATTTCTGTTTCTATTTATAGAACCAGATGTTTCCAAGCAAAGAGAAAGTGACTCAAGTGACCATGAAGTTGTTGACACTCCTGGATTAACACAGCATTCAAGTCTTCCTGCTCGTGACACTTTATCAGCAATTGTAGCTTCAGAAGAACGAATCTTGGGTGAACAAAATCGTCGACATACAGAAATGATGGCAATCCATGAAAGGATGATGGCAATGCATGAAAGGATGCATGAAAGGATGATATCTGAAATGACACAAATAAAAAATGTCTTCATACAAGTGCCTAAAGAGCTCCAAAATCTGAACAACACATTACAAGCACTAGTTCTGCATGTAAGCCAAACCAATCTATGTAGGAGTAAAGCAAGAGAGAAGGAATACCACTATAACCCATCAGAGGATGGATCATTACGTGGCGGCTTCTTTTCTCCAGACCCATCAGTACATCATTCACCACTTCAGGATGTTTCTGGTACACTTGATGTCACTTCTGTGCAGGTCCCTGTCAGCCAACCGTCTTCATCATCATTTTCAAATCTTTCAGACACAACTGCAAATGAGACACGCAAAAGAAAGATTGGTCAACAAACAAAAATCACAAGCTTTTGGAAGAAAACAAAAACACACACACAAGAAAGTGCTCCACCACAGTTGCAATGTATCTTAAGTGACCCTGAACCAGTGCCACAGCCCACCACTGCCTCTGAATCTGTGCCACAGCCTACCACTGCCCCTGAACCAGTGCCACAGCCCACCATTGCCCCTGAACCAGTGCCACAGCCCACCACTGCCCCTGAACACGTGCCACAGCCCACCACTGCCCCTGAACCAGTGCCACAGCCCACCACTGCCCCTGAACCAGTGCCACAGCCTACCACTGCCCCTGAACCAGTGCCACAGCCACCATTGCCCCTGAACCAGTGCCACAGCCCACCACTGCCCCTGAGCCAGTTCCACAGGCCACAACAAGTTCTACAGTGAAGGCCAGAGTACTTGGCACAGGGCGAAGAAAAACACAACAGCCAACAAGTAGGCCTGTGACGCTCTCAAAAGTGTAAAAAAAAAAAATTACCACCAAAACGATTTTGTTATGTTGTGGTGTTTAATGCATATTCTTTCATGCATAGTGTATGTATGATCATGTAGAGATGGTTGCAAATATTTTAGTATGTCCTTGTACATATATGAATGTTTACAAATGCTCATTCAGTGATGAATGTGATGCATGTTTCCTAACATCTTATTAATGAGTTGGTTACTTATAACACAGTAGGGCCAAAATTACATTTACATGTAATATGACATGGAGTAAGGTTCTATTAAGTGTAACATTTAACACCTTGAGTATTGTCATGTTTACTGTCATGTTATGGGAGTGTTTTATATACAACATTTTGACCTTTACCATGTCACATTAACTACTGTTTCATGTCATGTGTTATTGTATATTGGGCATATGAAGAAATGTACTTCACATAATATTAATTCTACATTCAACATGTTTACATGTCTACAATATTGTGAGAGCTAATCATATGTAAGTGTGGATCCATATAGTATTTGTCTGTGTGTTATGTATATATATGTACACATCTATGTACAGTACACACATCATCTCTCTGTATAAAACACAAACATTTATATATACATTGATATATACATACATATATATACATTCATATATACACACACACACACACACACACACACACACAGTGTGTAAATACTGACCTCTCCCTCTCTATATATATATATAGATACTGAGAGACGCTGTATGTAAGTATCTCTGAGGCCTGCAGAACAGCAAGCCTTGATGCATGACAACAGGCCTTGTTTTCATGATATCCACAGTTCAGCACAGCTGGCTCCATTTTTTGCTCACCAATAATTGCTCAATCTGGGTTGAAGTTGACTCTTGGGGAAACCAATGCCTGTTACCTGCCATCAAGGCCTGGTGTTCTGCAGGCCTCAGAGATACTTACATACACTGTCTCTCACTGTATGTATGAGGCCTGCACATCTCCAGGCCTTGATGGGTGCATACAGGCCTTTTGTACATGAATTTTGAAAGCTCTAAACATCTGCTACATTTTGTGGTTCAATCATACAGAGCAAATACTTCAGTCAGCTGTGCAGATGTGCTGATATTTGAAAAATAAGGTCTATTTATGCCAATCAAGTCCTGCAGTTATGCAGGTCACATCTATATTTACCTGAAGTTTTTCACACAGGGTATGTATAAGTGTGTGTACACATCTCTCTCTCTATATATATCTCTCATTCTCTCTATATATCTCTCAGTCTCTCTATCTCTCAGAGATATATATATTTATATATATGAGAGACAGAGACAGATATATATATATATATATATATATATATATATATAGAGAGAGAGAGAGAGAGAGACAGAGATAAATATATCTCTATCTCTCACATATATACATATATACATATATATATATATATATATATATATATATATATATATATATATATATTTATATATATATATATATATAGATATACAGTATATATATATATATATATATATATATATATATATAGATATATATATATATATATATATATATATATATATATATATATATATATAGACATATGGAGACCAGGGGATCCTGATAGCCAAAAAGAGACAGCACACTGCAGGTATGATATCAAAAAAGTGTATTCAGTAACACAAGGCCGCCAACGTTTCGGTCCTCCCAACGGGACCTTCCTCAGGGCAGCGCCCTGAGGAAGGTCCCGTTGGGAGGACCGAAACGTTGGCGGCCTTGTGTTACTGAATACACTTTTTTGATATCATACCTGCAGTGTGCTGTCTCTTTTTGGCTATCAGGATCCCCTGGTCTCCATATGTCTACATACTCTCTATGGGACAAGCATCTGCCTCCTGCAACAAAACCGTGAGTGCTAATCTCCATACCTGACTATATATATATATATATATATATATATAGATATTTATATATATATATATATATATATATATATCTATATATATATATATATATATATATATATACACACACACACAGAGATAGAGAGAATGTGTGTATATCTCAATGTTGTTCGGTCTATGTAAAAATATGTACCTCTTATCAATGTTTATCATTTATACCACATTGTTATTCTAATTAAATAAAGCAAGTTGTTTTTTCAATGTGAATTTAATCTGCTTATAGTCCTGTTTCGTTTCATGTGAAAACTGTGGATCTGATCACAAATTATCTCAGCCAATTATTGCAACTAGTTTGTTGTGGGAGAAGAACCAACCGCCTAAATGCTCGCTTGTATTTTAACCTTGAAAAATACCACTAAGAAACAATGTTTCAATTCTCACAATCATATAATATGTTTCGGGTTTAAACTTCCAGACTGTTCATTTGAAAGGAGAAGAAGTCATGGCAGTTTCAGCGACATTGCTAACCAATTCACGGCAATCATACAAGTTCATGATTTATGCGGCTATCGAGTCAAAACCAGATAAGAAAGCTACTGTAAGTGAGATATATGCCTTTATCAGCGAAACCTATCCTGACTTCAAAGACCCAGCCAAACAAAGAAATTGGAAAACTTCAGTCCGTTTCACATTATACGCTAATGAATGTTTTGAGTGGGTACCTCACAGACAAGGAGAAAGATATAGCTGCTGGCATGTTGCTCCCACGTTTAAAATTAACACTGAACAGGGAACATATCTGCTACAAAATAGCCTTTTTTTGCCTAATACCACTAACATTGAACAGTCACAGGCTGTGACGTCTGCTGACATACCTGCACCGTCCCTTCAACAAGACCATATGCAAGATGGACATCACTTAAACGGTAATTTTCCTACCTTACCGGCAGAATACCAGTATGTTGATGACAACAACGAAGCTTTGTACCTCCCTCCGCCCGTCTTGCTTGAACAACCAACAGCGGATCCATATGACGTTGGCACGGAGATGTATTTTCATGAAGATACTACGATTGACTCAACCATAGGTGATGTGGCTGTGCCTTGCTGGAGCGATGTTTATGAGCAAATGGATGTCTACAATAATGGTAAGCAAAATGTGTTACATGCTTTGACATTCACAATCTATGTTCAAAATATGAGAGCATCATCTGCATAATAATATACAATGTTGTAGCCAAATGACTGCATAAAGCATTAAATAGCTGACATGCTTACATATATACATTATTAATAAAAAACATTCGTATAACATATTACTACAGGAACATCCATGACTACACATTGTTGCCGTAGTCATTATGAACTCATTATAATTGTGTTAAATTGTAATGTTCGAACTGTTACAGTCACTGTAACACACACACACACACTTCATGGTTCAAAATCTGCATATGCAAACTATGTACGTGTCACCCACATGTGACGTAGGTACGTGATCATGTCCCAATGCGTCCTGACAAGCTTTACCGATGTGCAGGCCACCCCCCCCCCCCCCCGACATGCGCGCGTGTCTCAGTTTTGCCTTGCACCGTAACTTATTCTTACGGTCAGTGCAGTGTGTCATGCGCGTACGATGGTAGTGCGTTGCGTGCCGAGGGCTGTAGCCCAATGGTCATTCAGTGGGAGGTGTGTTTGCGTGACTATCATGGTGCGCGAACATGACCTCACGCGTCTTGTTTACGCTCATTGTGTGAGCGTCACATTTGTGCGTGGACACACGTAACTTCCCTACGTGAATATATGTACGTCTATATAAGTGCTTTTCTTTATCTATCCTTATATGTATCTTACGCGATCATATGCATCCTGCTAGCAGCAGCATGAGCATGGAGGAACATATCTTGTACGCACAGCTTACAGATCGTGTTGCGCATGCGCTAATTCTTCGTCCACACATTACTGAGGTGCGCGCGCAACACACGTTGTGCGCACACATTATAATGTATTCAGGACCCGGAAGTCACATATCAGTAGTACTGCGAACAACGTCATTTTAGACATATTAATGTTGTGTCGGTTTATATTTATCATTGGTGTTTCTATATATATGTAACATAAGTTTTCTTCCAAACAATCATAATAATATGTGTTAAGCGTTATAATTTAAAAAAATACCTCAATTTGCAATGTTACAAACGAATGTCTTCACTTTATTTCACAGCTGTCGCTTATGAATACATGGGACAAATGTATTATTAGAGATGGAAGCAAGGAAATATTACCTCCTTGTGACGCGTGTACACAATCAATGTTAATAAATGTGTCTCAATGCTTTGTAGCAGTTTTGCGGTGATTATGAATACAAATTTGAACTAGCCTTGTGTGTCTTTGTTAAGTCAGCACTAAATGTACATTCCAATGTAGATTACCAATACACAATATCAGTACATTTACATATGTCTTTAATATTTCATTACATAATAAGTATTGTAATGTCATGTGAGATGTGAGAGCAACAATATCAGTATTATAACAGAATTAGTTACTATATATTGTTATCTGTTATGTTATCTGTGAAATCATATACATACAAGTTACAACATGTTAGACATTATAGATTTGTACGTTCACAATAACAATATTTATGTTAATTTGTGACAAATGTTCCGAACATCAAATATATTTAAATACATAGTTGTGTACACATAACATGGATGAGGTCATTATGTGAAAAACCTTAACAATATTTGAGTGTTATTACTTCTGTAGACATTCAACTCATACATAATGTACTCAATAAGCTATGCTAATATGGTTTCGTGAACAAAAACATGCATTACAACAACAATGATAACAAAATACACAAGCACATTACAATGTGATGCCATGTGTGAGTAACAACATTTGTAAGTCATTAATGTGACGACGTTTACACTAGTTAGAAATGATGAGGATAAATATTCATAAGTACAGTTGATCACATACACATGTTGTGGATAAGATTATCATTGTGTTTACGAAGCTATACACATTGGTTCATAGAGACTACAATAATTTGGAATGTTGCAATGATTTCAAACACAATATATGTATGCCAAATCAACACACATCTTTCAATTGTACATATACATGTGACAAGGTGTTCATGAATATGAAGATGAACACACAGAAGAACTAATGACATATATTGCAATGGTTAGGACGTTTAGCACCTTATGTATTGGATAAATAAATGCTTTGAGTGTTACCATTGCTCATGTGCATGATGTTATGTTCTACACTCATGAACATGACAGGTTCTATAATGTAGTGAATAACATTTTAACACACTATACAATAACATTGAAGTCAAAACAAGCACACGGACACAATAAACGAAGAACATATTGGCAAGCTCAATATATTTTCATCAACTTATGGTTACACATCCTATCACCATACCTGTCGCCATGTTTGACGCTCTTATTCCATATGTTACATCTCATAAATTCTATGACTAGTCATTGGAGTAATGTGATTGAAAAACAAAATGTACAATACATACATATTGCCTTTCAATCACATGTTAATTCATCTTAGTGAACAACATTTGTGATACTTAACTATAATATCAAAACAACAACAACATATCTGAACAATGTGATCTAAAATAAACAATATGCTACACATCTTTGTCACAAACGTGACACTCCAAGTGAACATTTCGATATTGAAATATAGCAGTAAGTATTGGTTCGCAACATATTGTAAAGGTAGTTCATGCTTAAACCACAAACCTTATGACAGACAATATATATATGCGAGCCATTTTTGGCTGAGGTTAACACACAACTGTTTAGTGGTTAGAATTTGTATCCCACCTGTTTACGAATCACATACCGGTGTCACATGTAATTGTCCCTACAGCCGAGAAGACGAAGGTGCGAGTAGGAGATGCATCCGTTTCCTATGTGAATGATATTTGGAGACATGTATTTGTCAGAAACATGAATGAATAGATATATGTAGTACTATGAACATATAGGTAGTTGCTTACATGTAAAATATGTGTTGATAACATTACGACGTGTCTCAACACCACAGGCAGTTTGCTCACTGTCAGCTGCTACATTGACGGGATGCTCCTCCTCCAAGTCCTGACGTATTTCTGTCGCCATATTATGGCGGAGTGCCAGATTGTGCAGAATGCAGCAAGCTATTACTATATCAGACACTTTTTCAGGCTTATATAGTAGTGCCCCGCCAGTTCTATCTAAGCACCTGAAGCGTGTTTTTAGGAGCCCAAAAGTCCGCTCAATGACCAATCGTGTCGCTATGTGGGCTACATTATAGCGTTCCTAGGCTTCAGATAGTGGGTTAGGCACCGGTGTCAGAAGCCAAGGCCGAATTCCATATCCTGAGTAACCTATAATCCAACGTGCAGAAACAGTACCCAATGTGTAAAACTTATTTCAGGCCACATGTAACAAAAACACAATTGTAGTTTGTTAACATTTAATAATATGTACTCACCCACCAGCCAACCAGCTCCAAAATAGCCTTGTTCAAAAGCATGGAAGACTGATGAGTTTCTCAGGATAGAGGAATCGTGGCTGGAACCAGGGAATTTGGCTGCCACATGCATAATCTTCATCGTGGCATCGCATACCACCTGTACATTCAATGAATGATAGTGCTTACGATTGCGGTAAGCATGCTCACTCTGACTAGGCGGGATCAAGGCTACATGGGTGCAATCGATTGCACCCATCACACATGGTATCCCGGCTATGGTATAAAAGCCATTTCTCACTTCCAGCCACTCTGTGTGCTCTGTAGGAAAATGAATATAATTCCTAGCGCATCTATTCAGTGCACATAGAAACTGGGTAAAGGCCCGCGAGAATGCCGATTGCGAGACCCCGCCCACTATGCCCGCAGTTGTCTGAAATGACGCGGAAGCAAGATAATGTAATGAGCACAGCATTTTAACAAGCCCAGGGACTGCACGACCTCTGGCTGTTACACTCTAAATCTCCGCGTATCTCTTGATAAAGATATAAGATTGCTGCTGAACTCAAACGATAACGAATGATGATCTCATCCTCGCTCATCCCATCTAAAATGGTACGCTCCCTGTACACCCGTGGACGAGGCACCACTTCTCTCCTCAATCTTCTCCTCCCGTCTCCTTGTCCTCTCCCTCTCCCTCTACCTCTCCATTCTGCTCCCCTGTCCCTGTCTCTGTCAATCTCCTCTCCTGGCACTGTGACATCCTCCCCCTCTGCAATCCTCTCCTCCAATATAATTCTGCGCCTTCTCATGAACAAGCGTATCATCTTCTGGTCTGTAGCTGCCAACCCGCACGTCATTGGCCTCATTTAAATACCTATGTGATGATGTCACGTGACTTGATTACGTGCAAGCTGTCAAACTAACTTATTGTATGTGTGAACTCGCAAAGTGTATAGATTACAACTAATATGGATTCATTGTGTGTCTTCATCATGCAATGTTGTAATTAGACTATGATGTGACGTTCAGCTTTATAATACGACTTTTCTCTAAGTCCTTATGTAATGTTAAATGCACATACCACTTTTGTACGCAACACTCAGTAATGTCATTTGTATTCTACCTTGAAATAAACGTTTACAAACAACGTTTCAACATGTTGCAGTTTGCATGCTATTGTCACATGGTCACATAAACTAATTCTAATGTGCATATGCATCATTCAAAGGCATGTGGACATTAGCAATTGATTATGTCTAAATATTCTTAATATTCTGTCTGATTACACATCTGTGTAGCACTTTACATGAAATGATGACACTTCAAGGTGTCAAATGTAATCATGCAATGTTATTGATTGTGCTATTGCAGACGTCATAACAAGAGGAATGTGAAAAAAAACATGTAAACATTACGAATAACAGCTATATCTTAGTTGGATCATGCGTTAAACATTACAAACATTATATAATGTTTAACAACATGAATAAACGCATTCACGGTGCTATGTGTCAAATGCTTGACAACATGACTTCTAAACAATGACACTTCACTAACATGTTTCTTATGATGTGAACTGTTCCTTTAACACTTTACTATAACACTTTCCCTTGACACAGCATAACACAAACAGTCATGTGAGACGCAAAACATTATAACATTGACAAGTAAGATGTTCTGCCAAGAATGAACGTAAACGGGGACAAGATGAAGTGAATATCATCGACACTGTAATGACAAGTACAGTTTAAATTGAAGCAATACCACGTTAAATATCCTATAAAGTTATAAGTGTCCGCTCCATTGGCTCCATAGATGTTGAGATGAGTTTTTTTTTCTAAGTGCCGTCCCGCCAACCTTGCCGATCCTTCTCCCCACCAAGTCGGCAACTTTGAGTTGGCGGGACGATTTGCCGAAAAAATGCCTTTTCGGGACTGCCGATCAGCTCCGATCAGCACCAAAAACAGGATCGGGGATTATAGAATACAGCCGATTTAAAAAAGAGCCGAAAGGTGCCGAAAAGTGGCTTATCGGCAGCCGCCTGCCGATAATTTTTTATCGGGGACAAACAATACCGATTTGGCCAAATTATCGGCGCTTACTGCATACCAAAGGCCTTTTTTGCCGATTAAAAAACTTTTCAAAGCTTTGTGCATAGAGCCCTATGTCTGCTTTACGCCAATCTTGTGGTACTAACTCTGTGGAAATGCAGTCCTTGAATATTAAATATAGCGGTATGGCTATTACTAAACTGAACACCATGAAAGAGCACTCCAAGCGAGAGTATGTTTTTTTTTTTTTTAATAAGCTTGAAGCAGGAGGTCTCTGGAGCTGAACCACGTTGATTTCAGCTCTGGGGACCGCCTGCTTCCCAGGATACTTACCTCTGTAGGTGCTTCCGGTATCTCTATGCACTTTAAAGCTCTTGCATCACGTGGACCAATAGGATTACACAAGGGATGACATTGTAGTTTCTGATTGGCCCGCAGAACCCAGGACTTTTAGACCCCCATTTTGTAAACCCAGACCGGGCTCCTACTGGCTGCACCTATGGACGTAATTATCTCAGGAAGCAGGGGGTCCCTTGAGCTGAAATCAATGTGGTTCAGCTCCGGAGACTCCCTGCTTCAAACATATTAATAAAAACACCAAAAGTAACCAACTTACTGTCGCTTGTGGTGCCTCTTCTTTTAATAAATCTTAGATGCATGCCATTGGGCAAGGTGCTTTATTTGCCTTAATTTTATCAAGCTGTCAATGGACTTTTCCCTTAGTTAACCAATTATATGTATTTTTTTTTTAGAAACTGATTAGGTTTTCTAAATACTGCTGGTGTGTACCTGCAGCATTTGTGTAAATAATTGTATTCTATTCAATATGTTGCCTTTCCTACCCCCCTCATACTTAGCTGCTAAGGGTCAATGACTCATTATTTCTTGATTATACTGACTGGTGTCCTTTTTCTAAGTATTTTCACAATATTTTACTCTCTCCCTTCCCCTGACCTATGATTCCCTGTAAGCCAAAGTGGTTGCATCAGATGGTCAGGAGTGGGAGGAGGTATCCGACTCCAAATTTGAGCCAGATTCGGATTAAACATAGACTCCTGGTCTGAATTAAACCGAAGCAAAAGTCTCTCACACATTTTGGGTTTGGAAAAGAAGGACACCCTATCATAATTTCTGTACATTCTGAAAGTAAAATGAATTAATGAAAGTATCTTGCGCTATTTTCTCATTTAAAATCTTGGTAATGACTTACAAAAGTCTTAACAACACTGCCCACTTTACATCTCAGCCCTCATCCACAAATGCATAGCTATACGCCCCCTACATTCTGCCCATGACATCCACTTTTCCTACCACTTTATTACCTCCTCACACTCATGTCCACAAGACTTCTCCCATGCTTCCCCCTCACTCTGGAACTCCTTACCATCTGACCCTCCACCAGCTTTCAGATTTTTTAAAAACTCCCTGGAAACTCATATTTCCAAGGAATCCTAGTCACCATACCTCTAACATCCAAATCCCCTCCAACCCCATTGGGACCAACTGTGAAGCTGGACCAATGTCCACTCTATATAACAACCCCCCCTCCACCAAAACCTTAATGGTTTAAGCTGTCAGACAGGGCTATATGCTAACCTGAACCACATCTTATCCTACAATGAGCAGCCCACTTACCTTCTGGTTTCAACATTGTCCCTCATTAGCTCTAGCTTGTAAGTTCTCACTAGCTCTGTGTATCTGTGTATCTGTTTGTGTATGTTTTTCCTCACCTGTATGTAACTGTTTATGTTTTTGAAATATACATACATCTGTAGCCAATTATACAGTGCTGTGGAATATGTTGGATCTTCATAAATAAATGATAATAATAGTAAAATATGCTATCCCTTAAATATAGTACTTATAATAATGGAAAAATGTATTTGTCAATTACAAAATTATGTATCGAAGCAATGGAAATGTAAAAATATGTATATCATCCAAGCTTCCTGACAGCAGCATATAATATCACTTAAATAAAACCTACCCTCTTAGTGTACAATAAATAATATATAAAAATGACCTCTAGCTAAGTCTCTTATCAGAGTTCTGGTTCATCTAAAAAGCAATAAACTCCCAGGGCTATAATTTGTATGTCTCAATATCTGCTGGGTTCATTAAAAGACTCAATAGTCACATTCATATATATATATATATATATATATATTGTAACACACTTCTTCTTTTTTTGCTGTTTATGCAACATTTTATGTTATCATGCAGAATGTGCAGTTTTAAAAGGATTCAATGGTATCACAGACAATCCCAACATAACATGCTAGCAAGAGTAATAACCTTTGCTAGGTAAAACAACAATCAATTAACATTTTCCATAGTTTACTATTAAGCATTGTGACCGACTATTATCCCCTCCCCTGCAGACCCTCATAACCAATAAAGACACAATACACCTTTATTTGGGGAAAAACTGCCATTGCATTTATTAACAACAACCATGAAATGGGAAAAACTACTGTATGGGCATGTCAGGCTAGGCCAAACTAAACTGAAGCTCACAGATACTGTGGACCCTAAATACACCACCAGCTGACCCAGCCAAGTGGTCCCCCACCATAGTCAAACATTGACTGATTACTACAGGAGGAACCCTTCAGTCTTGCTGACCCAACCTGGTCCATCGCCCTTACCCAGCTGAAATCTTAAAACAATTAGTCACCCACAAGCTTAATTTAACCTTACTGGTCTGCCTAGCAAAACCTTTAGTCCCACTCCGAGACTGCAACTGTCACAATTTTTTTTTAATACAGTATAACAAACACCACTTCCCAAAACAACCACCCAACAAACAACCAAGGGAGGGAGGGACTCCAGGAAGAAGACAAAACAGGATAAGCGAGCGTCATAGCAAAGCCCATCAAGTTCTCACAATCCCACCTGGCCTGCATACCAATCTAGCCATCTAAGCTACACCTGACCAATTCCCTTTATTAACCCATGTCTGGCCAGAGACTTGCTCCTACTGGCCAAAGACATGGTCGCACTTCCACAAAACTCAGTTGCATTCTGAAGTAGGTATTAATATATCTTGAACTGACAAAAGCTACAGTGAGCTGGAGTTGATCTGAAATCATGTTCTTTTGCTTCAAATGTCAAATATAGACACAAAGAAATGACAAATAGCCTTTGGTGCTGCAGCTCTTTTAAAGTACTTGGGGATAAACAACATGAACAATCCATACATACTTCTTTCAAAAACAGAAGAAAGACTCCATGACATGCCAGCCTACAAAGCCACATACTCGTCAATGTTTACTCTTTGCTCAAATGCCCGGAGTATGAATAAAATCACATTTTCAACCTAATAAAAATGTAACTACTAAAGGTCAGTATTCTGCTCATTGAGCTGCTTATGCATTGGTCAACAATACATGCATATGTTTGTGGAGATCCAAAGTCTTCCCTGAACTGTATTTGTAGCATTTTTAATGCTAGGTCCTATTTTCAAAAATGCAGTGGGGTTTTTTTTTTATTTATTTTTATTTAGATTTAGTTATTTCATTCATATAAAGGACATGAAGAAGTAACTTGCAACTTTATTCTTTACTGCTTCTTTTAATTTGAACATTCTCTGTGTGTCAGCCGAGAGCTTCTGGCCTTGTCATTTTTCAAAAGCTTCTTTTTAAGGAAGGATTTGAGCCTATTGTTCAAAATGCCAGGAGCATTTAATAATGAATTACTGACAGAATATATTTTTCATTGCAATAGCTTTAAAAGGGGACTAAAATCATGTAGCACATACAAATTAAACAAGACTTAGGAAGGTAAAATGTTTTTTATAAAATGCATTTAGAGTCTTAATCTACAGTATCTTTGAAGATGCATTTAGTTTAAATATATTAAAGTATGATTCCTCATTCTATAAACAGGTGTAATTTTCACGCGTTGGATTTGAATTATTACATATTACTTAGATAAATTAGTTAAATATTTTCTGTAATTCCAAATAAACATCCCAACTATGGAAATACTGGAAGGCAAACTTATTTTGCTTTAGATAAATCAAGATACTGGAGGTGTTTGAAAAATATTGAATGGCATATGCAGAATAGAATTGAAATTAAACAGATACCCTGTAGATACATCTTCAATATAGAACTTCAATTTAATTTATTTTTACACTGTGTTGCAATAGCAGTAGTTCACAAAATGTTCTCTGTATACACATTGAATTAATGTAAATCTATAGTGTTTCACACTGCTTTCCTTAACTTCCCATTAGTAATCATTTGTATTAATATTTTTTCTATTCAAAACAAAAAAAGTACAATATTTAAAGGATTTGTAAGGTACCAAATGTTATTGAAAAGGTGATTTCAAGAAGTAGTCCCTTTTCAATCATGCTCATTTATATTTGTATTTGTATAATGTATGTATATATTTTTAATGTACAGTTGGGTGAAAAAGAAAGTACATCCTCTTGGAATTCTATGGTTTTACATATCAGGACATAATAACAATCATCTGTTCCTTAGCAGGTCTTAAAATTACCTCAGATGAACAACAACACATGACATATTACACTGTGTCATGATTTATTTAACAAAAATAAAGCCAAAATGGAGAAGCTATGTGTGAAAAACTAAGTACACCCTTACTGCTTCCATAGGAATTAAGATGCTAAGTAGCAGACAGGTGCTGCTATTCAAATGCCCTTGATTAATTGATCATCAGCAAGTGTGACCACCTCTATAAAAGACGAAGTTTTAGCTGTTTGCTGGTCTGGAGCATTCAGGTGTGTGTTAACACAATGCCAAGGAGGAAAGACATCAGCAATTATCTTAGAGAAGCAATTGTTGCTGCCCATCAATCTGGGAAGGTTTATAAGGCCTTTTCCAAACAATTTAAAGTCCATCATTCTACAGTGAAAAAGATTATTCAAAAGTGGAAAACTTTGAAGACCGTTGCCAATCTTCCCAGGAGTGGACATCCCAGCAAATTCACCCCAAGGTCAGACCATGCAATGCTCAAGAAATTGCAAAATAACCAAGAGTTACATCTCAGACTCTACAGGCCTTAGTTAGCATGTTAAATGTTACATTTCATGATAGTACAATTAGAAAAAGACTGAACAAGTATGGTTTGTTTCGAATGGTTGCCAGGAGAAAGCCTCTTCTCTCTAAAAAGAACATGGCAGCACGGCTTAGGTTTGCAAAGTTGCATCTGAACAAACCACAAGACTTATGGAACAATGTCCTTTGGAAAGACGAGGTCAATGTTTGACCATAATGCACAGCGCCACATTTGGCGAAAACCAAACACAGCATATCAGCACAAACACCTCATACCAACTGTTAAGCACCGTAGTGGAGGGGTGATGATTTGTGCTTGTTTTGCTGCCACAGGACCTTGGAACCTTGCAGTAATTGAGTCGACCATGAACTCCTCTGTAAACCAACGTATTCTAGAGTCAAATGTGAGGCCATCTGTCTTACAGCTAAAGCTTGGCCGAAATTGGGTCATGCAATAGGACAATGATCCCAAACACACCAGCAAATCTACAACAGAATGGCTGAAAAAGAAAGAATCAAGGTGTTGCAATGGCCCAGTCAAAGTCCAGACCTCAACCCGATTGAAATGCTTTGGCTGGACCTTAAGAGAGCTTTGCATAAACAAAAGCCCACAAACCTCAATGAACTGAAGCAACGTTGTAAATAAGAGTGGGCCAAAAATGTTCCACAACCATGTGAGAGACTGGTAAAGTCATACAGAAAATGATTACTTCAAGTTATTGCTGCTAAAGGTGGTTCTACAAGTGATTGAATATAAAGTATACTTAGTTTTTCACACATGGCTTCTCCATTTTGGCTTTATTTTTGTTAAATAAATCATGACACAGTGTAATATGTCATGTATTGTTCATCTGAGGTTGTATTTGCCTAATTGTAAGACCTACTAAGGAACAGATGATTGTTATTATGTCCTGATATGTAAAACCATAGAATTCAAAGAGGGTGTACTTTCTTTTTCACACCACTGTATTTACATTTCTAAAGCACAAACCAGGCAATGTCCTCAATAGAGTGCTTTACAATTTTTATAAAATTACAACACATTTACAGTGTAAGATATATAATAATATGGATGGGAAAAGTGCATCAAGACATACAAGTAACATTGAAAAAGGAGTCACTGCTCAAAGAGCTTACAATTTAATAGTCATGTAGGTGAGTATATTGATTAGTGTTTCTAAGAGCATACTGTAGTTTTAGTGCATAGTGGTCATCGCAATACTTCTGCAACAATGTTCTCTGGACAGACGAGTAAAAGGTAGAACTTTTTGGCCTCAATGAGCAATGTTATGTTTTCGAAAACCAAACACTGTGTTCCAACAGAAGAATCTCATCCCAACCATCAAGCATGGTGATGGGAGTATGATGGTTTTGGGCTGCTTTGCTACCTCAGGACCTGGACGGCTTGCCATCATTGACACAACCATGAAATCTGCATTGTATGAGAAGATTTGAGGAGATTGTCAGGCCATCCATCCGTGAGCTGGCGCTGAAGCGAAAGTGGGTTATGCAGCAGGACAATGTGATCCTAAACATACAAGCAGATCAACAAAAGAAGGGCTTCAGAAGAAGAAATACCATGTTTTAGAATGGCCTACTGAAAGTGTGGACCTAAACTCCATTGAAATGATGTTGCAGGACCTGAAGTGAGCTGTCAATTCAAGGAAGCCCTCAAATATCACGTAGTTGAAGTAGCTCTGTATGAGGAATAGGCCAAATTTCCTCAAAACCGATGTAAGAGACTGCCAAGCAGTTACAGGAAACGCTGAGTTGAAGTCATTGCTGCTCAAGGTGGTGCCACCAGGTACTGAATATAAAGGTTCACATACTTTTTCACACATGGATATTGAATGTTGAATCATTTGTGGATAAATAAATTTTGAAAAAGTATCAGGTTTTTGTGTCATTTGTTTGATCAGTGTATCTTTATCTATTATTTGGACTTAGATTAAGATCTAAAAACATTGTAAGTTTGAAATATGTGAAAATTCAAATTATCGAAGCGTAGACACCAACATCAAGTCACACAGACAATGAAGTGGGAGACTTCTACCATGAAATCAACTACCGTAACAAAAAGGGAAATTGGCACCTCTAGATCATTATGGGAGATTTCAATGCAAAGATTGGTGCCCAACAGGCAAACACAGTATCATATTATAATATGTATATCTATTAATTCCAACCTAACACTTTCTAATTGATCAATACCTTGAATATGGAGTACAGTTTTGGACACCACTCCATTAAGATGACATTATAGAACTAGAAAATGTGCAGAGAAGAGCCACCAAATTAATAAAGGTGATGGAAAATCTAACTTGTGAGTAGGGATTGTGGAATTTTCTGCCTAAATCCGAATCCGAGGCAGTTTAACCAGTTCCTTTGATCCGCGGATCAGTCTCAAATAGGCTGATTCATTTTCCCCTATTACGGTAAATCTGTGCAATGGATTTAGAATCTGAATCTACAAACTGAATCCGAATCCGTCAAATGGAATTATAATAGAGGGACAAGTATATAAATAGTGGTTTTGTTGAATCCGAATTTGAATTCAATATAAATCCAAGAATCTTAGCCCCATGGTTGGATTTTAAAGAATCCGAGTGTGCTAAAGTGGATGAAATCCAATTTGGACTTTAGCGTGTGGATCAGATTTGGTTTGAAAAGCCTTGGAAAGTCCATGAATTGAATTCAGAAAGGTTCGCCCATCTCTACTTATTAGGAGAGGCTACTGTAGCTAATTTAGATTTGTTTACAATAGAAAATAGGCTTTTAGGAGGGAATATAATAACTATATATAAATATATACATAGACAATAAAGAAGATTTCAAAAGGACAGTACAAATGACACTGGGTCACGCCTTAAGGTGGAATTCGTTACCCATGGAGACTGTGATAGCAGATACAATAGATATCGTTTAAAAAAAATATATTGGACATCTTCTTTGATAGGAAAGATATACAGGGATATATCAAATAAGTAAACATGGGAAGGATGTTGATTCATGGAAAAATCTGATTGTCAATTATTGGAGTCAGGAAGGACATTTTTTCCACCCCTATGAGACATAATTCGATAATGTTTCACTGGGGTTTTTTATTTACATTCCTCTGGATTCACATACTAAATTTAACATAGATTGAACTTGATGGACATACTGTAGATCTTTTTTCACCCTCATCTACTATGTAACTACTGTATGTGACACATTCCTCAAGTAACTCTCTGATGCAAACACACAAAGGATTAATTATAAGAAATCAATGAAACAGAAAAAAGGGTGGTGCAAATAGCGCTAAAGCTAAACAATTAAATATATAGTTTAGACAATTAAG
The DNA here is from genome assembly GCF_040206685.1 of Ascaphus truei. Classification (NCBI taxonomy): domain Eukaryota; kingdom Metazoa; phylum Chordata; class Amphibia; order Anura; family Ascaphidae; genus Ascaphus; species Ascaphus truei. Next base: position 346,768,221 of record NC_134486.1, read on the forward strand.
AATACACTTGAGAAAACCTTATACAAATAAGGCAAGGCTGCCAGGCAACACTGACCCAAAACACAGTCAGAGGAAACACAATAAAAGCAATACAAACCGGCGCCTAAAATGTCCAAAGACAGTCTGAATAATGTCCAACTGGAAATAGGGGCAAAGAACTGCTTCAACTCAAGATGTTAAGAGTATATGCGCAATGGATTGCAGTCAATGGGAGGTGACAGCTTGTCCTTCAGTGGCGTCGGGCTGATGCTGAAAGCACTCCGACGCTGTCGCACACTCCTGGAACGGATGTACGTTGCTGGGGTTGGGCCTTGGAGGAAAGAACCTCTTCCTGATAATGCAATGCAATGTATGCTCCCACGTTGCTTGCGACTGTTCATGGTAAAAAACTCATGAACTATGACCCTACGTGTTTCGTGCGCCTGTGCGTCACTTCATCAGGGGGTGTCAATTGCATTGACTGCAATCCATTGCGCATATACTCTTAACATCTTGCGTTGAAGCAGTTCTTTGCACTTATTTCCAATTGGACATTATTCAGACTGTCTTTGGACATTTTAGGTGCCAGTTTGTATTTTTTTTTTATTATAAATCAATGCCAAAATAAATGTTTTTTGGAGATTGCATAGCTTCTTCTTTAAAGAAAGGTAAAAAAAACCCAAACATATTTATTGCATTATGAATTATTATGAATATGAACATTTCAACTAGTGAATGACCTCATACTGTATTAAGAAGGTTTCTAGAAGCATTTAAAATTTCAAATGAGCCAGTGAGTTGAGCATTAAATTAGTTCCACAAATTACCTATGTTTCTGCGAGGCAGCAGGCTATTATCTATTTCTTCATGACAAAGTTATTTTATCTGGTAATTTTCATTAGGTTCAGTGAAGTGTTATAAAAATAAACTATTTTTAGATAAACTCATTGTTGCACAATGCCCTTCAGCAAAGTTAAACATTGTTAAGTGTTATATTCTCACTTGTGATACAACCAAACAAATGACTGATTTCTGTTCATTGATGTTGTGTGGAAATTAACATCACGTCACATGATAAAATGAGTCACAGTCCTCTTTACTGAAACACAGCAAGCTCCCACAATATTACAAACTCATTTTATGCCTACTGTTAAATGAACTTGCTACTAAATAATGTTGCATTAGGGAACTATAAACAGTCTGTTATCCAGCATACATTGATCAGTTTGGGAAAAAAAATTGAATTTGGTCCAATAAATTGGGACTGAAATTCAATATATTTTTTATAGTTAAAATGCACTAATAACAATAAAATTAAAGAAACATGTGAATCATATGAAAACAAGTAGGTTGATAAAATATATATAAATAAATATAATATTATCATATCATATAAATATCATATTAAATAATTTTTCACCATCAGTGACCTATGTGCTCCTCTTGCTGCAAGTAATTCGGTTAAAATAATTCCTAAAATGTAGCAATTCATATTGGGCTTTTATTCTGGCACACAGCAGCATAGCATAGAGAAATGTTTCCTTTAATTTACCCCCTGCTAAAATTTAAATAGCTATGTCAAATATCACAAACTTGATTTGTGGAAATGTATTTTATCAACAGGTGTTCAAAACTAAAAGCTAAAAGGGATTTCAGAGATGCTAGAGAATATTGCCGTTTTGAAATGTGCCTCAAAAGGAACATATGGTATATATGTTTTTTTCAATGTATCCCTTGCAAAATGATTACAATTTATTCTGTTAACTTGCTTTGCATATATGTATGTATGCATGTATGTATGTATGTATGTATGTAAGTATGTATATATATATATATATATATATATATATATATATATATATATATATATATATATATATAGTATGTATATATACAGTGGTTAACAAATCACCAAATATCTACTCGCCACACATAAAAATCTACTCGCCACCTAGTACCAAACGTGTGCTGCTTGGGCCAATATTTACTCGCCCGGGGGTTAAATCCACTCGCCCGGGGCGAGCAAATGTATAGGTTTTTCGAACACTGTATATATATATAGATAGATAGATAGATAGATAGATAGATAGATAGATAGATAGATAGATATAGATATAGATATAGATATAGATATAGATATAGATATAGATAGATATAGATAGATATGTATAGATATAGATAGATATAGATAGATATGTATATATATATATAGATAGATATAGATAGATATGTATATATATAGATAGATATATATATGTATATATATAATATGTATATATGCAAATATAACTGTATGCTCATCTGCATGTCTTAGGCAGGTCTGCAACCCCGCCTTTCCCCATTATCACCCAGCATACAGCACTTCCACTGCAGCAAGGGATTCTGGGAAATGACATGCAAATGAGCACACAGTGTCACTTTTTGCCTCAATAACCATTTTTAACATGGTTCCCTATAGGCTTAAGCTTAAGCATATATATATATATATGTATATATGTATATATGTATATATGTATATATGTATATATGTATATTTGTATATATATATATATATATATATATATATACAGTGTTCGACAAATCACCCAAAAATCTACTCGCCACCTAGTCTCGCCCCCAACCCCGCTTTAAAATAAAATATATAAATAAAATACATTTAATAAATTCCTAGTCAGAACAACATTCGTTTTTGACATAAATGTATTTATTGTATTACATTATACTACAATTAGGTGTGTGTGTGTGTGTGTGTGTGTGTGTGTGTGTCAATGTCGGATCTAGAAATAAAAGCCAGATGTGAATGACTAGTTTCCTGAACCCCTTAACCAGTGTCTGGAAGTCGGCGCTTCACAGAGAGAGACAGACAGAGAGACAGACACACACACACACACACAGAGAAAGAGAGACACAGAGAAAGAGAGAGAATGAGAGACACACACTGAGAGAATGAGAGACAAAGAGAGAGCGACAGAGAGAGCGAAGAAGAGAGTGCGACAGAGAGAGCAAAGAAGAGAGTGCGACAGAGAGCGAATAAGAGAGTACGACAGAGAGAGCGAAGAAGAGAGTGCGACAGAGAGGGAGAGGGTGACAGAGAGAGGGAGAGGGTGACAGAGAGAGGGAGAGGGTGACAGAGAGAGGGAAAGAGTGACAGAGAGAGGGAAATAGTGACAGAGAGAGGGAGAGGGTGACAGAGAGAGGGAGAGGGTGACAGAGAGAGTGAGAGGGCGACAGAGAGAGGGTGACACAGGGAGAGGGTGACACAGGGAGATGGAGAGGGTGGGTGACACAGGGAGAGGGTGACACGGAGAGGGAGAGGGAGGGTGACACAGGGAGCGGGACAGGGTGACACAGGGAGAGGGTGACACAGGGAGAGGGTGAGAGAGGGAGAGGGTGACAGTGAGAGGGAGGATGACACAGGGAGAGGGAGGGTGACCCTGGTAGAAGGAGAGGGTGACACAGGGAGAGGAGAGGGTGACACAGGGAGAGGAGAGGGTGACACAGGGAGAGGAGAGGGTGACACAGGGAGAGGGAGGGTGACACAGGGAGAGGGAGGGTGACACAGGGAGAGGGAGAGGGTGACACAGGGAGAGGGTGACACAGGGAGAGGGTAACACAGGGAGAGGGTGACACAGGGAGAGGGTGACACAGGGAGATGGTAACACAGGGAGAGGGAGAGGGTGACACAGGGAGAGGGTAACACGGAGAGGGAGAGGGTGACAGGGAGAGGGAGACACAGGGAGAGGGAGAGAAGGTGACACACGCACAGACACACAGACACTCACTCTCACTCAGTCAAACACACACACAGTCTGTCACTCACACACACAAACACTCACCCGCAAGGCAGGGGGTCGCACATGGCAGCAGTGGGGCCTCCGCACGGCAGGGGGGGTGCACATGGCAGCGGGGGCCTCCGCAAGGCAGGAGGGCCTCTGCAAGGGGCCGCGCCCCATCCAGAGGCGGACGCCGACGCTGATAGAATGGAGAAGGGCCGGTAGGGGATTTCCCCTGCTTAGAGCAGGGAGAGGCTCCGATTAGGGGATTTCCCCTGCTTAGAGCAGGGAGAGGCTCCGGTTAGGGGATTTCCCCTGCTTAGAGCAGGGAGAGGCTCCGGTTAGGGGATTTCCCCTGCTTAGAGCAGAGAGTCGCACTGGTTAGGGGATTTCCCCTGCTAACAGCTGAGCTGGCCATCAGAGCAGGAGAAGAGCAGGGCTCGGGGTTTTCATTAACAGCTGAGTGCTTGTGTGACAGATCGGCAGACTGTCCACAGAGGCAGCACACCGACGCCGCATGGGGTGAGGAGGGGGGGGGTCACGGAGGCCGGGAGAGATTGGGGTGAGGGGGGGGGGGGTCACGGAGGCCGGGAGAGATTGGGATGAGGTGGGTCACGGAGGCTGGGAGAGATTGGGGTGAGGGGAGGGGGGGGGTGGTGGATGGCCCGATGGGAGGGGGTGGCGGATGGCCAGTTGCAAGGGGGGGGCAGATGGCCCGATGCGAGGGGGGGGCGGATGGCCCGATGCGAGGGGGGGAGGATGGCCCGATGGGAGGGAGTGGCGGATGGCCCGATGGGTGGGAGGGGCGGATGGCCCGATGGGTAGGAGGGGCGGATGGCCCGATGGGAGGGAGGGGCGGATGGCCCGATGGGAGGGAGGGGGGTGACAGATGGCCCTGCAAGGGGCTGGCTGCCGGAAGGGGGAGGAGTGGAAGCGTTGAGGAGGGAAAGTATTGCTGAGAGGCGGGGGAGGAGCGAAGGCAGTGCTCAGAGAGCCGGAGGCGGGGTAATCTCCCCCAACAACATGAACCCTCCTCCGGCTTTTTTTTTTTTTCTCCAGCGCGAGCGCGGGAAAAACAGCAGCGCAAGCAGGGAAATTTTAAAAACACAAGTGTGCTGCTTGGGCCAATATTTACTCATCCGGGGGTTAAATCCACACTCCCCGGGCGTGTAAATGATATATAATTGTCGAACACTGTATATACATATATACATATTTACATATATATAGTCCAAACAAGGTCAGTCAGCACACTGAAATGAGGCAAAAGGCAGATGCTAGTCCCATAGAGCTACACACAACATGAGAACAAATCCAAAGACCAGTAAAGAGACAGCAAACTGCACGTGGTTAAACAAAAAAAGTTGTATTCAAAACATAGATACACGTAAGCCGACATTTCGGTCCCACATGGAGACCTTCCTCATGGCCCTGAGGAAGGTCTCCATGTGGGACCGAAACGTCAACTTACATGTATCTATGTTTTGAATACAACTTTTTTGGATTAACCCCGTGCAGTTTGCTGTCTCTTTACTGGTCTTTGGATTGGTTCTCATGTTGTATATATATATATATATATATATATATATATATATATATATATATATATATTTTATTTTTTTTCTCCATATATATATATATATATATATATATATATATATATATATATATATATATATATATATATATATATATATATATATATACAAAGAAGATCACAATTCACAACTCACAAACATCGTGTTGGTGTAACTCCGCTCTGCTCCGACTTCAGCACAGTCTATTACAGGAACCTGTTCCCTCAGGCAACTCTCAAGTGTGTCACCTCCTTGGCGGTCCTCCGTCAACTTGTTCAGTGTAAATTTTTGTTACGGGCAGGTCACGTCTCAATGGGGGCAGGATATTTGCTCAATCCTCAGGTATAACCTCCGTCCCCCGCTACCCACCCAGGAGGCCTAACCACCCACCCCGGCCCCACTAAACCCACCCATTGATTGGTGGCTTATTATGCCCATATTATATGGATATGATATATCACTGTGCCAATAAATGGGTAGAGGGTGGGTATAGTGGCCCGTGTGTGGTCAGGTCTAGGTGGATAGCAGGGGAGGATGGGTTAACCCTTTAACCCCTTAATTACTCTATTAGTAGCATCATCCTGGGAAGGGGGAGTTGGTTTAGAAACGTCCTTCCTCTTAGTAGGTTCAAATTTCATTATCTGTCCATTACAATTTTACTGAGGATCACTACTATTGCACTCGGGACTTCTTTTAATACCCTGTATTTTACAATTTTGACAATAAAAGATTTTTAACATTAGTACATCATATCATTGTGTTAGCTGTATATAGTGAATCCTTTAGTAGCTGTTACTTATATTTATCACTAGTGTACATTTACTCCCTTCCTCATAGAGTAATATTGAGTGCATATTATTAAGGGCTCTTGCCTGAATCACTGGCCCATCTGGACCATGTGTCATTCAGTTATGTATGTACATATTTGTTCTACTCCCCTAGTGCACCGTTCACTCTCTCATATTTTGTTAGGAGTGCTGGTATCTCAATTGTTTTCTCTCATGATCACATTAAGTGCAGAGCAGAGGGGAATTGTTCATCATGATTAACACAGCGGGGGTCCCTGCTGTTGAATAGGCCTCCCACTGTGTTAATCCTATGGAGCTGAATCAGTCTGTAAGAGAGGCTCAGTGAGAGCAGACAAAAGTAGTCCCTCTCTCTGCTCATCTCCAGCAGGCGATTGTGCTGTTTTTAGTTTATTTTAATTACATAGTTTTGAAGCACAGAGTCTCCAGAGCTGAAACACACTAATTTCGGTACCGGGGACCCCCTTCATCCTGAGTTACAGGCCCCGGTCTGGGGTGATGGTTTCTTCTGAAAGCTTAATTCTCCCGCATTATGGCCCATGTGACTGGGACACTTAAACTTTACTTTAATTTAGTATTTGTTGGTAGTAAAATGTTTTATTTTTAATGGGCAAATGCGCAATTATCCGGATCTGGGTAATAGGGCTTTTGCCCATTACGGTATGTGTACTGTATTTCTTTTTTTTTTTGCTACCCAAATTAGCCATTTGGCTACTAGTGCTTTTTCCCATGTGTGTGGGGTGATGGGGGTGGGGGATGCTGTTGGCTGCCCCAAGGCGGGTGGTTAAGCTATCTGGGTGTGTAGCCAGAGGGGTTAACCCCTTAATTACCATAGCATTTTCAACTGCTAAAGGGAATTAACTACATGCCGCAACCCTCTCAGGAGGCCTAACCACCCTGAAGCAACTACAGTACACCCTTCACCCACCCCATTAAAATACCAGTAAGTTAGTAACCTCTAAGGTAATTAAGGTGTTACTGGTGTTTTAATGGTTGCTCATCGACTTTATCTTCCATGTTAGTGGGGAAGAGGAGGAGGAGGAAGACACCTTCATCCTAGCAAGTGTAAGTAAAACATTTATTCATTTAATTTGGATTTTAATGTATATTTGAATGGGCGAAAGCGATAGTGGCCACATTCACCCATTCCTTTGGGGGGAGGGCAGGGATTAGTGAGGGTAGAGGGGGTGGATAAAGGGAGTGGTTTCCCCAGGGTGGGTGGTTAGGCATCTTGGCTGGGTAGCGGGATGGGTTCACCCCTTAATTACCTTAGCGTCAGTAACCACTGAGGTAATGAAGGGGTTAACCCCTCCCGTAACCCTCCCGTAGGCCTAACCCCCATCATTGGACAACTACCCCTTCACCCATGCCCTATACGCCCCCAAAAAAACCAGGTACTTCAGTTTAACCCCTTCAATACCGTAGCCTCTAAGTTGATGAAGCTACTTTTGATATTATTTTTATTACATATTATTGAAGGAGGGGGTCTCTGGAGCTGAACTGCATTAAGTTCAGCTCCGTGGACCCCTGGTTCCTGAGATACAGGCCCCAGTATGGGATGCCGGTATCTCCTGCAAGTTTAATTCTCCAGTGTCACGTGATACGGAAGAATTAAGCATGCAGGAGGCACTGGCACCCCGTACCGGGGGCTGTAACTCGGGAAGCAGGGGATCCACTGGGCTGAAATTAATGTGGTTCAGCTCTGGAGACCTCCTGCTTCAATACTTTGTAATAAAAATAAAATTAAAGCAGCACGATCGCCTGTTAGAAATGCGCAGAGAGAGGGACCCCATCTGTCTGCTCTCACTCCGCAGCTGTTTTCAGAGTGGTGCAGCTAGATAGGATTAATGCAGCGGGAGTCCCATTCAGAAGCAGGGTCCCCCACTACATTAATCCTGATGGGCAATTAGCCATGGCCACTGGGAAGTCGTTAGTATGCTGTGGTCAGATTGCTTTCAACTGTGGTTTCCTTGCCAAATACTTGAGAATACATCTGACTGCATCTGTATTTTAAAATTAAATACTAGTGTATAGTGAATAAATAAACAATCAAACCAAAGAAAACAGTCATGCTTAAAGTTAGATAGTAAGAGATGCTGAAGGTTTTCTTTATGGCTTTGCAATTGTACAAAAGAACAGTCATCTAGTAATCCTCATCACACAATGATTGCATGAGAAAGTATTTCTCATTTTCTATTGGATTGCTTCTTTCTCCTACTTCTGAAATGCTACAGTGGCTACATTCACTTATTCCTAGATCTTTTCCCCTCAGGCAACATGTAATGCTATTTATCTGTTTCTCTATTGAACTTTCTTTAAATTCAATGATTTGAATCAGTATGTAGCATATTGCTTATCTGTTGAAATATTTATTCTGGTTTTACTTTACCTAATTTACATCCTCTCTTTTTAGAATAAGTTATTTAAATGGAGAAATGTATCTGTTTTTTTTGCATTAACTTGTCAATATATACACATAATAGATTCTGAAAGAATAATCAGCGTTAAGACCATTATTTAGCAGATTTACAGCACACTTTAAATTTAATTGGAGAGCTCGTTTTCGAGCAACAAGCAGCAATGTGTTTCAAAACTCTAAATATTGCATCAGCATTATGTTAGACAGATGAGAGTTAATATAGTTTTGGAAAGGACAATTTCAACTTTTGCATGATTTAAAAATAAAATAAAACCTGGAATGTTTTTTTATGCTGCAGTTCTGCATGCATTGACTGTTACATTGTAAAAGCAGTGCAAAGTGACACTTCCCAAAAAACACAGAAACTGGAGCCGAGTTCTTGATACAGCCACCAGTATTAGAACATTTACCTGGGAAATTCTGGGAGATTCTGGGGCAGTCTCACAGTAAATGCCTCAACATTGCCTCAACATTTGTGTGAGATTCTTAATGGCCCATCAGATTAATACAGCGGGGTGTCCCTGCTGTGTTAAACATTGAGGGACCATTTAACACCTCTAGCCATAAATCACATCTACACAGGGGAGGGATATACACAGATAACATTCCAAGAGATACTGTTTTTAAGTAAACCCTGTGGTTGCTTTATTCATTGTAACATCGCCGGAAGAAGAGATCAATGTATCTCAAAAGCTTGCACAAATAAAAGCATTTAGTTAGCCACAGAACGGTATCGTCTATTCATTTTTGATTATTGAAGCTCGGCTAACATGGTACTGATACCTCTACATATATATATATATATATATATATATATATAGATATATATATCTATATATATCTATATATATATATATATATATATATATATATATATATATATTTTTTTTTTTTAAAGGCTAGGGATGGCTACAACAATCTATAAAGGTTAGGACAAGAACCGGTGTATTCAACATGGTATGGCTGTTGCCCAACAAATATTAATATGCTGTAATATAAAGCAAAGGTGTTAGGTAATGATTATAAGATTGTGATGTGGTTGTATATAAAAAAATGCCTCCTCATTAACTGAAACTTAAAGTTAGAGCCCTTATCATGCACCTTAGAAGCATAATGCCATTGAGTGGACTATGTAATGGTACAAAACTTACTGTTACTCGAATACAAACACACACATACTGTAATCAAAGCAAAATTAATCGGTGCAGCAAACTCAGACACGGTACTTATTCCAAGAATCCCACTCATTCCATCAGACACAACTTTACCATTCAGTTTCAAACGAAAACAATTTCCATTATATTGGCTTTTCAATGACAATCAATAAGTCACAAGGCCAAATGTTTGATAAAATATGACTTAACCGACCTAAGCCTGTTTTTAGTCATGGACAATTACATGCTGCACTATCAAGAGTCAGATCGTTTGATTCACTTAGTGAATTGTAGTGTAAGGAAAAAAAAAACAGAAATTGACAGTTGTCTTTAGAGAAATCTGCGATTAAAAAATATAAGTTATAAATAAGTGTGAATGTTTAATTAATAACCATTAAGATCGTGTATGTTACACTGAGTAAAGCTAGTTTGTGGACATCCAATATTTCGGTTACTGAAAATGTGGAAATGTCTGCATCATACACAAGCTGTGGGAGATTTAAATAGCTGAATGGTGCTCTTGAGACATTAAAAACACATGAAAAACATTTTCTCTGCCCCAGTGATAGAAATATATGGTTCATATTATTTAATAGACATGGGCAAAACCAGATGAGTGAAATTACATTCCCTAACCAAATATAAAACCGAAACCCATTATTACACTAAATAAACAAATTAGCAAACTAGAGACACTTTTCCCTAACCCCATAGATGACTGTTTCTTATTTTTGGGGGGGGAGTATATGCTTTAAAAAAAAAGGCATCTTTTGTTATCCATTGGCACTTGTAGAAAAATGGAAACAATTGCATTTTGCTTAATATACAAATAAAGGAAACATATCTTATATTGACAATCTTGTGGTTGAAAGGAAAAAATACATTGTCAATATTCCTCTACTATATTGTATGTATGGTTATTTTTGATGGTTTACTACACCTTACAAGATGTTACGCCTGTGGTACAACATTTTACTTCAGTGGCACCAGAGCAAACAAAACTGCTCATATGTGAATAAAATGTGACCCTTTAATTACTTCTCTCTTTTGTTATTACATGTCAAAAGCACTAATGGTGCAGTTGCTCTTACTCCTTTTGTTCATATAAATCCTTAGGTATACTGTGCTGGTCAGAAGAGGGAGCAGGACTCACTGCTCTAAATTCAGCATTGAAAGGCAAGAAGATCTTCCCGCACTTGTTTAAATCACTGATTCAGTCTCTGGTAGTCTTTATCCATATTTATTATAAAGCAACAACAAAAAAAAGACAATGAAACAAACAGCACAATGTTTCAAGGTATTCCCTTCACCTGGCAAAGGGAATAACCTGAAAGGTTGTGCTGTTTGTCTGTTTTTTTGGTTGCTTTATAATAAATGTGGATAAAGACTACTGGAGACTGAATCAGTAATTTAAACGAGTGTGGAAAATATCATCTTGCCGTTCTTTGTTCTTACATTTCATATCTATACTATAATTCAGAAACTTTGATTGTCCGGCTATAGAAATCCACATGCTTAATCCTAGAGCCACTAAACTTGTCTTGACATGCTATCTAATATTATCAAAAGGAAGAGCTTAGTTGGTGTTTTGGTATGTTTGGCATATAGTTTTGAATATATATATATATATATATATATATATATATATATATCCTGTCTTTCACCATTAACGCCCAGCACACAGCACTTCCACTGCAGCAAGGAGCTTGAGACAAAAGGTGCTGATTTGCATGTCATTTCCCAGAATCCCTTGCTGCAGTGGAAGTGCTGTGCGATAATGGTGAAAGACAGGGTTGCAGACCTGAAAATACAGTAATATTTACAGTTGCTACTGTGGAGGTTTTTTTTTTTGTCACCCACCATAATCACACAATCACTATCTCTATCTCTCTCTATATCTCTCTCTCTCTCTATATATATCTCTCTCTCTATATATCTCTCTCTCTATATCTCTCTCTCTCTCTCTATCTCTCTCTCTCTCTATCTCTCTCTCTCTATTTCTCTCTCATTTTCGCACACTGCATACACTCACAGCACACTCCACACACACACACACACACACACACACACACAACACACAGCTTTGGTGTCAGCTACTGAGATGGGAATGGAGCTGGCGGGGGGGGAGGTCGGAGCGGGGATAGCGGGGGGGATCAGAGCGGGGCTGGTGGGGGGAAGTGAGGCTGCTTATTGAAGTACAGTGGCTGCTGGGGGAAGTGCGAGGGGAGTTACAGTGGCTGCTTGGGGATGTGTAGGGCTCAATCCACCTCTTCCTCCCTCCTCTCTCCTCCCCCCTCCCCCCAAAAGGGCACGCGGCGTCCATTTAAAAAAAAAATAGCGTGACCCCGGTAATAGTGCGGTTGGATCGGGTGGCCCCGAGGACCACGCAATAACAGGGTTGAGCTGTATTTTTTAAACGGGAGCCACGCTCACACCATGTTATATGCGGATCAGCATTGTAACGGATCGCGCTATAATGGGGTTGAGCTGTATTCTATGAAAATGTACCACTGTGTGCTGTCTCCTGATTTCTGGATCTCCTTTTGGTATCGTATCTCTACTTTATTTTTATGGGATACGCACCAGCCAACCTACATTCACATTTGTTAAAGCAACCCCTAACCTGTCTATGATGTCCTATGCAGCAATAAATGTGGTGCATGTATACATTGAATCCACCCTGCAATAATGCCAAGAGAATGCTAGTTTTAGCCAATTTTTATTGTACATTAAAATAGCCACTCCATGGTTTTAATGTCAAAGGTAAGAATTGGAATAAAAGAGAGTACTTTTTTAATTTCAGCATATGAGGAAAGGTTAACATTTGATTGGCCGGGGCAAAAATGATTGTGGAATAGCTATTTGTATTTTAATGCTTTTAGCTGACATGCTTTATTATTGCTTAGTTAAAGAAAACTATTTTGTCCTTCAGAAATGACATTTCTTAACTTAAGGTGTGCAAGTATAAGACCATGTTGACACTTTAAAAGATAGTCCATCATTGGAAATGCTTATCTTGTCTTCTGTAAATGATGGTGTAACAGGAGAATGCATCATAGCAAGAGAGCAGCAAAGGGGTTTATGAGTTGTTCCCTTGAACAATATTGTGAAAAATTATTTCAGCATCATTTCATTTTTTGTCACAGTTTCTTCTATTTTTTACTGGGATGATGAATCAAATAAAATGAGTTTGCCCTTCAGCCTTTTGATGCATGAAACCCACATTTTAGTGATAAAATCAAGCACTGCACTTTAAGTCAGCAGTAAGGTAGTCCGTCATTCTATCTCACCTAATGTTTTTAGTCAGCTCTGTTTATATAAAGCATTATTTTCAGAACCATTTTATTGTATGTAACCAGTTTCTCAGGAAAATGATTAATAAATGAATAAAGGAAACTACAGATTAAATTCTCCTGAATCTCAGTCACAATCACTACCTCTGACTAAACATACATAATAAAAACTATAAGTTGGTTTATTCAGGATTCGTGATAAGTATAATTTATTATTTGTCAGCTACTGAACATTTAAGACTGTGATCTGCTATAGACGTAGCGAGATTTAGGCCCTTATTCTATAACGTGTGATTAGCTCAAAATACATGCTATCGCATGAAAAGCCCCATTAAAGTCAATGGGATTTTTCATGCAATAGCACGTCATCTGCGTTTTTCACACCTGACAGAATAAGGGCCTTAGTATTTGTGGGAGTGTGGCAACCTGAGTGCAGCTGCCCGGGTGCTAGAGGATTAACGCTGTGTGTGGTCCGATGCAGAAATATGGACCTCCTCCAGCAGGACCACAGCAGCACTATCTCCAGAGCCGTGGCTTTAAGCTTTTTCAGCTACAGCTTTGGAGTCAGTAAGTCTCGCTACATCTATAGAGCCATTTGGTGCAGAGAAATAAAAAGTAATATGGCGGTATCACATATAATTAAAAGGTGAGCACTAATTAGTGGTAATACAAACACAACACATGTAAACAGTATAAATCATATAAAAGTGTCCAATGTGATTATATAGCATGTGAGGATAGTTTTAAAATCCAATAGTTGAACAATGAATGAGTAATCCTATGATCCTGTAGCCAAAAAGTCCAAGCGTTTCCAAGCCCTTATAACAAAATAGTGGAGAATAATGCAATTTGCAGTAAATGGTATGTGACACGTATTGTTTCTTGAAAATAATATTTCAAAAGGGATATGTGTCCAATGTATCTTTAACAGTCTCTTCAAATACCAATTGGATAGGAAAGGTTTCTCTTTGGATGTATTCCTTCATATACATATAAAAAAATATTATACTTAAACAAAATATTTATTAAAGTGAATCATACTAATATAACAATAAACAGCCACATCCAAAGATTATTACCTTATTGTGACGGTGCTCATCTCCAATCAGGAAGCAGACCCCAGGACTAAGGTTGGGATGCAGAATAACCGACCAGAGTCCAGGAACATTGTCCTGTTAGAGAATACATAGTCGGTAAGCAGGCAGGTCAGGGCTGGCGGCAGTGGGGCAAAGTCCAGCAAACAGGCAAAGGGTCAGGGCAGACAGAAAACAGCAAGGTCGGGGTCACAGTCCGGGGTCAGCAACAGGGAAATCCAAACAGACAAAAGGGTAAAGCGTGACAGCATAGACAACAGGAACTGCAAACGCTAGAACCTTGCTCAGCGACTCCCACCAGGAAGTGCAGCCTTATACAGCAGGCTACCAGTTACCAAAATGGCTAAATTGAGCAGAAAGGGCAGGCAACCTGGAAAACCTGAACTGGCAGCAAATCCCGGCGTGGATCGAGCATAATCCTTACACTTATGGGTTATCTGTAATATCAAACAGCAATGGAGTCTCTTAATCATGTCCAGGGAATGTAAGAGTGTGTATTCAGATCTTGAAATATGGTATGGATAAGATTCTTAGAGTAATATGTATGGCAGTCTTAAGGACTTCTGGTGAGGGGCATCTCCACTGGGTTTGTCAGATCTCTCCTTCCTCACCTTTGCAAGCTGTGGCGACTTGTTCTATGGTGCTGTATGCAGTGGCTGCAGGGTCTCAAAATACCTACCTGAGTTATTCATTAGTGCTGGCCCTAGGGGCTTAGGTTACCGTGCCTCTTGTTCATTGTGTATTTATGTGTGTCATGTAGAGGTGGTGTTAAAATGATATGGTGGAATTGGCACGGAAAGAGCTACAGTTGAGTTTTTAGGATCCAAAGTCTTGTTGTGAATGGCTGTTCTGGTCTCTCCTACTCCCTCCACTACGGCTCAAGTTTGGCTCCTGTAAAGTATCCTCACCGTTTCGGTGTCAGTGTGCGTCACACTCACTCACTCAGTCACACACTGACCCATTTCCATTAAAGGATACTCAGGTTAACATAGGAATTTCACCTGAGTGAGAGAGCTCTAATGTATGCTGTGACAGTGGAGCTATCCAACATCTGAGATAGTTCAATGCTAGAGCTGCTCTCCTGAATAGGAGAGGTTGTAGGTTCTGATTCTATTGGGACTGATATTAGAACTCCCTTCATCACAACAGGTCTTAGGTTTGTCGATATAGGTCTTAAGGAAAGATTTTAGGAGGTATGGGGTTTGAATGATTTAAATATACTTTGAATATGCAATTACCATATATCCCAGGTAGCTAATGTGTGCTCCTTTTGATAACAGGTGTTCCTCCATATTTTATTTGGAAGGAGATATGAGGGGATGTAGTTAGTGCTTTTAACTGTACTAAAATAAGTATCTCTTTTTCTCTCTCGCCACCACATATTTGAGGGTCTGGATGGAGCTAACGCCACCATTAGGCATGACAGGTGTAACACGAGTCATGTTTAGCTTAATAAAGGCAGTTTTAAGTTAACATGGTGTTAAGCCTATCCTAATAAGATAATTAATGGCTGTTGTTTTTGCATCTAAATAAGCTTTGTGGATAACCAGTAAACTCAGCGAAAATAATGTCTGTTACCTATTTAGGTAAAGTCACGACATTTGCTCTGATTCAAAAGAGCTTTGTGGATCTGCCCATGTGTATCACAATATATTAGTTACAGAAAACTTAATTTAGCAATACAGCAGGTACAGTAAGTAGTGTCATTTTTCTTCAAAATACATATTTACACAGTATGTGATCTACTTTCATGCATACTGTATCCCAATATGCTTTATACAAAGAAGTGATAATTTTTAGTTCAAATTCTGCAGACATTTGTGAAGTAGATTATTCAAATTTAAAATGCATTTTGTGTAAAATAAATATGTTTTGAAATGTTCCACCCTTTTTCCTCTGTGTATTCTCATCTATGAGGTCCCATGCCAGGAGATAATCATCCCTGATTACTTAGAGTGCTCATATGGCTTTTAAGTATTCAAAATGTAACAACAAATACTTTTGTGTAATGAAAACTATCTTACTTAATCATACTGTATCTTTCAAATTATAGCAAATACTGACCATGTTCACTGGTATGAAAATGTTGTATAAAATAGATCTCATGTATTTCTTATTGTGAATTCGTTAACATACAGATGTAGCGATGAGACAAACACTGTCCTGCGCTCTGGTAGATAGTCTCAGCACCCATAGGGTGTCAGTGTGAGCCGATGTGAGAGCAGAGTATGAAGGGCAAATGCAGACCACTATACAAAGTCAGGGCTCAAAGGGAAATCCCTTACCTCTGACAGCTCTCCGACCTGGGTCCTGCACTCTTCTTTCCTCCGCTTCTCTTGCGTGCATCCGTGAAAGGTGAATATGGAGTGAAATAGAAGAAGAATCTGGCGCTACTGCAGACGGCAAAAATGGAGCAGAGCTTCGTCTTGGAGACTCCATAGCGTGAAACGCGTTGAGGGGGAGGCTGAGGTGTTGCCTGTGTTCTTTGTGTGTGCCATGTTGGAATAAAGCCAGTTCTTCTATACATACCGGATTTTGCCTGGATTTTTGCCGACTGCAGTAGCGCCGGATTCTTCTTCTATTTCAATACAGATGTAGCGTTCTGTTCTCTACCACATCACAGGATAAAACCCCGGCCAATTCTCTGAAACTCAGTTAGATGGTCCACAGCAAGATGGTCCACAGCAGGATGGACCATCGGATTAACACAGCAGGGGTCGCTGCGTTTGAATGGGACTCGCGCTGTGTTAATCCTGCCGGGTTTCACCTGTCTGTAAGAGACGCGCAGTAAGACATAGACTGAATCAGTCTCTCTACCTGCACTGGGCTTTTGTTTTATAGTATTGTAGCAGGGGGTCTCCGGAGATGAACCGCATTGATTTCAGGTCCAGGGTCCCCCTATTTCCCAAGTTACAGGCCCCGTTATGGGGTGCCGGTATCCTGGTGGCCATGTTTAAATTCTGCTGTGTCACGACCTACGGGATCAGGGGATTTCAACAAGCAAGAGGGTTACCAGCACCCCATAATGGGGCCTGCAACTTGGGAAGCAGGGGGTCCCCGGACCTGAAATCAATGCAGTTCAGCTCCGGAGACCCACTGCTACAATACTGTATTATTTAAATAAAAGCTCAGTGATCGCTTGTTAGAGGTAGAGTGACTGATTCAGTCTCTCTCTTACTGCGCCTCTCTTACAGACAGGTGGAACCCGGTAGGATTCACACAGCAGGGAACCCCTCTGTGTTAATCCGATGGGCCGTTAGTCTGGCCGCAGGAATCTTGCAGCGTGCAAGAGGTTGCCATGAAAAACACGCACAGAAAGCAGTAGAAAACCCGGCCGCTGCATCTGCACACTATGGACAGTAAGTCCAGGCAATCATGAATTACACACTATTATATGTATCCCTGCATATATATTTTCACTTCTACAGTTGCAATTATCTATACAACGCTTTAAAGACAGAAATTAGAATATTGGAAATTATGTAAACAAAATTGGAGTTTTAAAAAATAAAACTTTTGACTGAAAGAATTCAATTTTTCGATTCAAATATATAAATAATCTATTGTATTTACAAAAAAATAAAATGTAACCATCAGGTTACACCAGGATTAAACAAATACATATGGAATTAGCAAAGCTTACTATCTTCAGTACTGCAGCCATGTGCGGGTGCAACACCAAAGGATTAATGCTGTAGGGGGTCCCATTTAGAAATATGGACCACTCCACAGCTCCATCGCAGCACAAACTGTCCTCAGTATGCAGACATTCGCTTGCTTTTCAGCGATGCTGAAGGACAGTAAGTCTTGCTACTTTCAAGCACATCACAACAAAGACAATGGAAGGCTAATGATCAACTAAATCACCAAACAAGTTGACCAAAGTGATAGTGAACTAATAGTAGTGCGTGGTGGGTACACACTGTGAACTAAGGTAATAAACAGAGAAACAAAAATAGAAAGCATGGATGTGCTCTCAAAAGAGTCCACTTTGTTGCAAATCACCAGAGTGGAATAAAAAATAAATTATATTAATATTAAGGTGAAGGATTACATAAAACATATATCACTGTATAAATATGAACAGTGATTAAAATATATAAAGTGTAGGGACGGCGTAGCTACCAAAGCTTACTACTTTAACTGGTGTAAATAATGCTAGTTTAGGAAGCCGTAGATTAAGTGAAGCTGTCACTACGCCATCCCTACACTTTACATATTTACACTTTACATATTTTAATCACTGTTCATATTTATACAGTGATAAATGTTTGATGCAATCCTTCATCTTAATATTAATAAAAGTTATATTTTATTCCACTCTGGTGGTGTGGAACAAAGTTGAGTCTTTTGAGAGCACATCTGTGCTTTCTAATTTTGTTTCTTTATCAGGCACCTCAGAAAAATCAATGGGGAGAGTTAGAGTCAATACTTGAGATCTGGGTGCACACTGGAAATGGAACCAGGGATTCGGCTAAGCAGAGGAGTAGGCAGGTAAGGTACAAGGCAGGCAGCAGGCAGGAAGAGTCACTAGGCAGGAGAGGGTCAAGGCAAAAAGCAGGCAGGTAGATTAGTTAGAGTAGTCAGGCAAGCAAGTGTCCAGGCAAATTGCAGACAGAGAGAAAAGTCAGGCAAACCGGAATCAGAACCAAGGCTTGGAATCAGCAGAGAGCAGAACCAGGAAGAATTTAGTACCAGCACTGCAGCAGAGGAGACAGGAGCGACATAATACAACCATACACCAATAGAGCAAGTGAATTATGAAGCAAAGTAAACTGGGATCTGGTGCCTTTTATAGGCAGTGGAGAGACCAGGTGCTAAGGTCACATAGATGTCTGCCACAGGGCCTGCACGGATCAATGCGAACCCAGCACATGGATTCTTACAGCTACAGTACCGACACACTTTATCCGAGTGTGGTCGGTACCGCAAGCCGGGAAATCTCCCGGCTTGCTAGTGGCCGCCCCTCGGCGTGCCGCGCGTCATAGATGCGCGGTCACGCGTCATCGGGAGCGTGCGCCCCCTGCACGCGCGTCCAGGGGCTCCCCGAGGGAGCCCTGGTGTCCCACGATCGCGGGACAGCGGCAGGGGGTTCCGGGGGACCCGGCGGACCCGGCAGCGGTAGGGAGAGCGCCCCGATCGGAGGGCGCTCTTCCGCTGCTTCGGCGCGCGCCCGTCACTCTCGGGCGCGCGCCAGGCTACTGCTGCGGCAGAGAACGGGCAAATGCTCGAATAAACTCTGCCGCAGCAGTATGTCTGGGTAGTGCAAAAATAAATTGTTCCTATTCAACTGTACAATACAAGTTAATATGAATTCAATAAATCTAATTTCTACAGTGTTTTCTATAGACTTTTGCCCCCACCCACACATCTTCTACTACTGCTGGAGACTAGGTGTGCGAGCGTACTTACCAAAACTCGACTTGCCTATGTGTCCCTGGAACGTTTGAAAATTTGGAACCTAAAAGTCAGGGCAAAATTCAACATTTCAATCTTCACCAGAGATAAATATTTACAGTCATATGGGTATTAAGAGAAAGTCTTATTTAGCAGAGTGCCCATGAGTTTATTTAATTATTTTATTTATTTATAAAATGTTTTACCAGGAAGTAATACATTGAGAGTTACCTCTCGTTTTCAAGTATGTCCTGGACATAGGTTAAGACAAATAATACATGGTGTGACAAATGGCTTACTACGGGGTTCCGCCGTCTATCCGGGACTGTTAGAACACGGTCTTTTAGGGTAGGTTAAATGACGAGGTGTAATGTGCTGTTCCTTTAAACAGGCTATGCCTGGTTTATTCAGTCCCAGGCACTGAGACTGCCACAGTGCATACAAAAGAAACACAAGCAAAACCAAAGCCTGCTCACCTGAGCAATAACTTAACTAAGGTTTTCCCTGACTCAGGGTTGGAGTGGCTTTTCCACATCCAACAACAAAAAAAAGGAACTTTGGAGTTTTAGAAAAAAGGAGCAGAATGATTAAACCTGTTTGGGGAGAGGCTTTTCCCCTCTCTGCTTCCAGCAGCCTCCCTGCCTCCAGGCTCTTGGGGAGAGGAAAGAGGAATCAGGAAATCAGTCTTAAATACCTGATTTCTAACTAGCAGGACAGGTGACAGAAATCAGGCAGCAGACAAACTCTGCTCTGGATCCCTCATCCCTCAGTTCCAGCACTTGCCAAACTGTGGGATGGAGTGCATGTATTATGAGGCTGCACTTTCCAACCTAAACAGGATAGAAACTGTTCAGTATCCTGGGAGCCCTATATATGGAATTTATTACCATCCCCTGGTTTCTGTAACATATCCTCCCCCCCAGCTCAGACCCCGAGGGATGAGCGACCATGGATATTAGGGAGTGCATCCTTGACAACCCGTCAGCATTGCCATGTTTGTGCCCTGACCTGTGTTCCACAGAAAATTTAAAGGGTTGTAGACTTAGGAACCACCTGGTCACTCTAGCATTCTTCTCTCTGTTTTGACACATCCAGGTGAGGGGTGCATGATCTGTGACCAACCGGAATTTTCTCCCCTACAGATAGTAGTTGAGCATCTCTACAGCCCACTTTATTGCGAGACACTCTATCGACTATGGAGTAATTTTTCTCCTGGGGATTTAGTTTCCTACTTAAATAAAGGATGGGGTGCTCCTCACCTTGAGACTCCTGGGAGAGAACAGCCCCCAGCCCTACCTCAGATGTGTCGGTTTGGACTAAGAACTCTTTAGAGAAGTCAGGTGTGACCAACACTGGTTGGGCACAGAAAGCTTCTTTCAGGCTTCTAAAGGCCTGTCCGGTTTCGGGGGACCACTTTACCATTAGCGGCCCTCTTGCTTTTGTGAGGTCGGTTAGTGGGGTTGCCTTAGTTGCAAAATTGGGAATAAACCTTCTATAGTAACCAATTAATCCCAAAAAGGTCCTTACTTGTTTTTTTGTAACTGGCCTTGGCCAATTTTGTATCGCCTCTACTTTAAGTGTTTGGGGTTTGAGTAAACCTCTGCCAATAGAATACCCCAGATACTTGGCCTCCTCCAGACCAATAGTGCATTTAGCGGGGTTAGCAGTTAGTCCAGCAGACCGAACTGCGTCAAGCACAGCTTGGACCTTTGGAAGGTGGGATTGCCAATCTTCACTATGGATTACCACATCATCCAGGTAGGCGGCAGCGTACCGAGCATGTGGTTTTAAAATTTTATCCATCATTCTATGGAATGTGGCGGGAGCTCCATGTAAGCCAAAAGGCAGCACCCTATACTGAAAGAGGCCGTCTGGGGTTGAAAAGGCTGTCTTTTCTTTTGCCCTTTCTGTGAGGGGAACCTGCCAGTACCCTTTTGTTAGGTCTAGGTTCGTGAGATATCGGGCTTTGCCCAGTCTCTCTACCATTTCATCAACCCTGGGCATAGGATAAGTATCAAATTTTGACACCACGTTTAGTTTACGGTAGTCATTGCAAAACCTTGTTGTACCATCTGGCTTTGGGACTAAAACTATAGGGCTGTTCCACCCACTTTGGGATTCCTCAATTACGCCTAGTTTTAGCATTTTTTTAACCTTTAAATTTATAGCCTCTCTTTTGGCCTCTGGGATTCGGTACGGTTTAAGGTTAACTCGGACCCCCGGTTCAGAGACTAGGTCATGTTCAATTACGCTAGTTCTACCTGGCTGTGTAGAGAAGACTTCTTTTTTTTCTTCTCACTAAATTCTGGACCTCTCGTTTTTGATGAACGGACAGGGTTTCAGCTATGCTAACCTCTGGGTCAGTTTCTCGATTATCTGATGGGCTTGGGGGTACTAGGGTTAACAAGACCTCTCTATCTTTCCAGGGCTTAAGTAGATTTACATGGTAAATTTGCTCAGTTTTCCTCCTACCTGGCTGTCTCACCTTGTAATTTACTTCTCCCACTCTTTCCAAGACCTAATATGGCCCATGCCACTTAGCAAGGAATTTACTCTCTACGGTGGGAACCAGAACTAGCACCCTATCGCATGGAAAAAAAATTCTGACCCTAGCACCCTTATTATATGTATTCCTCTGTGCCTCTTGAGCTTTTTCCATGTGTTCCCTCACTATAGGTAGGACTGCAGCTATGCGGTCCTGCATCTGGGCAACATGCTCTATTACACTACTGTATGGGGTAACCTCGTGTTCCCAAGTCTCTTTGGCTATATCCAGTAAGCCCCTTGGGTGTCAGCCATACAATAGTTCAAACGGGGAGAAGCCTGTGGATGATTGGGTGGCATAATCTAATATTACCAATATATGCTGATGTCCACTAGCCGACTTTATTAGGGGTCCTACTAGATCCATAGCAATCCGGTTAAATGGTACATCTATTATGGGAAGGGGTACCAATGGACTACGATACGCTTTGAATGGGGCGGTGATCTGACATTCTGGGCATGAGGAGCACTAATTGGTAATTTCTGCCAGAACCCAAGGCCAATAGAAGCTTCGGAAACCTTTTCTTTTGTCTTTTCCACCCCTAGGTGTCCCCCCAATGGGTGACTATGTACGAGGTGTAATACTACATTACGGAATGTTCATGGTACCAACAATTGTTTAGTTCTAATTGATTTCCTTTTATCTACCCGATATACTAGGTCATTCTCTACCTCGAAGTAGGGGTAGGCAAGTGACCTATCTGGTTGGCCAGGAGTACTATTCTGGTCCCGTATATTCCCCCTTGCTTCCGCTAATGGGGGGTCTTCCCACTGGGCCTTCTTAAAACTCCCAGGACAGACCTCTATGTCAGCGAAGGTCTTATCCTGTTATGGGGTGGTAAGCGCCTGTTCAACATCTTGATTTGGGGTATTCCCTACCAAGGTGGCCATGGGAAAGGGGATTTTATAGCACTCTTCCTCTTTCCCCTTTTTAGTTGGGCCCTCGTCAACCTCCATTTCTGAAAAAGGGAAAGGATTTGTTTCTTCTGTTACTTCTTTATGGTCCGCTATTGAGCTCTGGGCGCTATTCTGAGAGGAGGACCACATTTTTAGAAAATGGGGAAAGTCGGTCCCTATTAACACATCATGTGCCAATTTGGGTACTATACCCACTTTGAAATCTAAAGAACCAAACTCTGTTTCAAAAAGAACATCAACAGTGGAATATTCGTGATTATCCCCATGTATACAACAAATTGCAACTCTTTGTGACCTGTTTACCTGATTTTTCCCAATGGGCAAAGGTACAGTATTCGGACACTAGTGTAACCATACTCCCAGAGTCAAGTAGTGCCCGAACCCTCTTACCATTTACCTTTACAAATGCCCGGTGATGGTTATTCAAGGGGTCCTCTGGGCTAGGGCCCATACATTGAGACCACAATGAATAAGGTTCAACGCTGTTGCATTGCATTGGTTCAATATTTAGTGGGCAAACTTTCGCGGTGTAGCCCCTCTCATAACAATTTACACATTTAGGTACATAGTCTGTGTCCCACTTAGAGCCCTTTTTCGGCTCTCCATGTTGGCTGTTTCCCTTAGTATGCAAGCCACCGTTGCTGGTACTGTGTGAAGGTGATCGTCGCTCTTCAGCTCCCCTTAACCCTGGTACCCTTTTACCGTCTCTGGAAGAGTCCTGGAACCTTGGGTAGTGGGGATAATCCATGACTGTGGGTTGCAGGTGCTCTTCTGCTGCATTGTACCTTTCTACGAGGGCCACCAGCTTGTCTGCATTGTGGGGGTCACTATGACTGACTCAACGGCGTAGGGCAGAGGGAAGTTTCCTCAAGAACTGGTCCATGACCAACCGTTCCACGATGTGGCTTGCTGAGTTGATCTCGGATTGTAGCCACTTCCGAGCTAGGTGGATGAAGTCATACATCTGGGATCGGGTGGCTTTATCCAACGTGAAGGACCATGCATGGAACCTTTGGGCGCGAACGGCCGTGGTTACGCCGAGGCGGGCGAGGATCTCGAACTTCAATTTTGCATAGACGTTAGCTTCGGCTGGCTCTAGATCAAAGTAAGCCTTCTGGGGTTCGCCGCTTAAGAAGGGTGCGATTAGACTGGCCCACTCAGCTTCTGGCCATCCCTCTCTCTGTGCCGTGCATTCAAAAGTGAGAAGATAGGTTTCAACATCATCCGAGGGCCCCATCTTCTGAAGGTAGTGGCTTGCCCTGGTCATTTTCGGGACTGGGGCTGCCTCTGCCAGTGGAGTCTTAATGATAGTCCCTCTCAGGATCTCGAGTTCCTGCTGTAAGCCCTGGGCGAACCGTTGTTGCTCCTCTCTCAGCAAGCGATTTGTCTCTTGCTGGTTTGCATTCGCGATTTGCAGAGCTGCATTCGCCTCTTGCAGGGCTGCATTTGTCTGTTGCTGGTTTGCATTAGTCTCTTGCTGGGCTATTAACAGCTGTTGCTGGGTTGCATTCACCTGTTGCTGGGTTTCATTCGCGTCTTTCTGGGCAGCGACAATTACTACCAGCGCACTCACCACGTCTTCCATCTTGTTTGGAGAGAAAAAAACTTTTTTTTTTCTTAAAGTTCTTTAACCCGCAGACCTTTTAGTGTTCTGCCCGCATTCTACACCTTATGTGACAAACGGCTTACTACGGGGCTCCGCCGTCTGTCCGGGACTGTTAGAACACGGTCTTTTAGGGTAGGTTAAATGACGAGGCGTAACGTGCTGTTCCTTTAAACAGGCTATACCTGGTTTATTCAGTCCCAGGCACTGAGACTGCCACAGTGCATACAAAAGAAACACAAGCAAAACAAAAGCCTGCTCACCTGAGCAATAACTTAACTAAGGTTTTCCCTGACTCAGGGTTGGAGTGGCTTTTCCAATTCCAACAACAAAAATAAGGAACTTTGCAGTTTTAGAAAAAATGAGCAGAATGATTTAACCTGTTTGGGGAGAGGCTTTCCCCTTCTCTGCTTACAGCAGCCTTCCTGCCTCCAGGCTCTTGGGGAGAGGAAAGAGGAACCAGGAAATCAGTCTTAAATACCTGATTTCTAACTAGCAGGACAGGTGACAGAAATCAGGCAGCAGACAAACTCTGGTCTGGATCCCTCATCCCTCAGTTCCAGCACTTGCCAAACTGTGGGATGGAGTGCATGTATTATGAGGCTGCACTTTCCAGCCTAAACAGGATAGAAACTGTTAAGAATCCTGGGAACCATATACATGGAATTTATTATCATCCCCTGGTTTCTGTCACAATGGTTACAAACAGTTACATAAATGAACAGGGTATACATTGTATACAAGACATTGCATGCACAGT
This sequence comes from Ascaphus truei, assembly GCF_040206685.1. NCBI lineage: Eukaryota > Metazoa > Chordata > Amphibia > Anura > Ascaphidae > Ascaphus > Ascaphus truei. The sequence continues at coordinate 346,793,538 of NC_134486.1, forward strand.
TAAAGAAAATATCTATTTTAGGCTTATGAAACAGTTACAGACCAGATTAAAATGTGAGACAGCCTTAGTTTTGAAAGAACTTAAACTTGTGGTGGATGTGAGAGTCTCTGGTAGGTTGTTCCAGTTTTGGGGTGCACGGTAACAGAAGGAGGAGCGGCCGGATACTTTGTTGAGCCTTTGGACCATGAACAGTCTTTTGGAGTCTGATCTCAGATGATAAGTGCAGCATGTGGTAGGGGTGAGGAACTTGTTCAAATAGATGGGTAGTTTGCCCAGAAAATATTTAAAGGCAAGACAGGAAAGGTGAACATACCCAATCCTGCATTAAAGTCCATTTACTTGAATGGGAATTAATGCTAGACTGTATTCAGTAATCCATTGCAGATTTTGATTAAGCTGCCCTATAAAATTCAACATGGGAACAAATTTAAGTAAATAGGATATTCTTTCCAGTTTCCTTTCCACCAAACTTCCTGACAAAGCTTGTTTCTACAGCCCCAACATATAAACCACCAATGTCCCCACACCGCAAATACCCAAATCCTGTACCAATCCCAAGTACTGTAGTCACTCTGGGAAACCAGATAATCCTCCCACCTAGCGGAAGCAACTAAAGTCGGCACCAAGTCTATATAGGTCCTCTGCCAAGTCCTAATGTACATTTGGTTAACGCTTATCACACAGATTCCAGCACACTCTAGAAACTGCTGGGGCATCCATTGTGTAAAACAAATATTTATCTTCCAACAACCCAGTACAAAAGCTTGCAAAAGTACTGTCACCAGAGGAGAAACGGTGCAGGTTTCCAACCAAAGATCCACCATCTTTGCCTTATTTGCCTCCTGTGCCTTTGCTTCCTAAGCACTACCATCATAGCACCAGCAGGGCATATCACTTTACGTACTTTACTGAAAGCTAATTGCGTCCAAATAATTGAACAAATCATTGCAGAGGTGAGGTGACTTCTCACTGATTACGCTCACCAATATAGAAAAGGCCTGGTAAAAATGCAAAAAAATCCTCCTCCTTTGCCTCCCCTTTTTTCTTGGGTTACCTAGTGCCTCTTTATCCCTTGCAACAAGCAACAAAATCTCAGCAAATGTTCCTTCAAATGTTCTCCTTAACATTTGTAACACCCCCATCCCACCCGGCTGTATAGAGATAGGGTGTACATGAATAACAGTGTCTTTGGTTCACTATTACAGGGTTTAGACCTGCTCATTAGCGAGGTTGCTCAGTGCTTACCTCTTATCTCATTGTATTTTCTCCATGGGGTCAGGCCAAGGCTGTAGTGGAGGGGATCAATGCAGGAAAAATAGAAGAATGGGCGCCAGGAACTAATCAACTTGGTGGTATTATTATGCACAACAACTCCTTAGAGTCCATACACAGATTTTAGATAACAGAGCGTTCCGCCATAGAACAGGGTATCAATATACAGCAGCAGCACCAGGGCAGGTTTTTGGTGAACATAAAGGAACAGGGCATTCCGCCATAGTAACCTTCTCCTCCTCCAGACCGGAGTGCCATGCAGGCAATATAGAACTGGGACCTCATGCCTTTCATTGAAAGTGGAGTATGGAGTCACAACCTCACACACAAGCATAGCCTCTCTTGGTCCCTAGCTCAAGGACCCTACATTTCAGGAAGCTCATCCCTGTCTGTTACAACAAGGCAAGAGGGTTTTCCATTTCTTCTAACCTGCCTGGCTTGTCCAGCCGGAGCTGCTTGTGGTGCATTCCTTGGGGTCAATCTATTATGGAAAGATCTCCTATGCAGGGAACTCCTCTGGGGTCCCTCTCCCCCTGGATCAATATATTGGACTCTTCAAGATGGGTTTCCCCCCCCCCCCAGAGGTCTCAACACCCCCCTGGGTAGGACTAAGACTCACCCACCTGGGTAAGACAGAACTGACTCTAATTTTGAGAGATCACATATTTATACAGAAGGAGGAGCCAGCTATTCTTCCCCAGTAACTGGGCATATTTAGATGTAGCAAGGCCCTCATCTTGTCAAGTGATTCCAGCACCTTCCAGACCCAAACATGTGCCTGGAACCTGCAACATAATTGACAGACAAGGTAAACTTTCTCACATGTACAACCTTGTGACTGATTAACCCTGGCACTGCCTGCTGTTACTAGGACTAACATGCCAGGCCAGAGAAATATAGCAGGGTGCTACACATTCACTGACAAATGCACACCAGAGAAGGACACACGTCAATTTACAGTACAGAGGAGAAAGTCCTACTGGATCTTTCAAAGTGGAAAGTGGACAAGTGGACAAGAAATTTGGGATACATTCAAGAATATTAAAATACCTTATAGGTGTGCTGACAACACCATTAACAGAACTACAGTATATGACTAGCAACTATTAATAGGTGTAGTCCTGGATGACTGAATAAGAGCAACTGTGGTCCCACTTCACAAAAGAGGAAGTAGGCAAAATTCAGGTAACTACAGGCCAGTGTGGTGAATAATGAATAATGATTTAGGTAAATTGGAGGAATGGTTAAGAATGTGGCAACAACAATTTAATGCCAGGTTCTGAGGTTTTACAGCAGATATGAAAATGGGTCAAGTGGTTCTTATTTGCCATCAAATTGTACAGTACTGTACATTTTTATGTTGTCTTGTAAAAAAACATACACTACGGCCGAAAAACAATATTACAGAGGTACTGCCTAACAACTCACTTCATTGTGGACATTTTGGAGCTCTTTCAGGCTGATACTAAACCTAAAATATATATTAGATGAGCTATCCTTCTAATGATCAAACTACTGACTATACTGCATTTCTGGTCTACAGGACAATTACAAGGGGCAATAGCTGTTCTGCTTCTGCCTGTTTTTTTTCCACATTTTAAAGCAATGCATTGCTCTCTAGAATTAAAAAATAAAAATAATTAGTGATTAGGATCAACAGGTTATTAATGACACCATTTCCCAAATGTCGTGGGAGCAGTAAACTGCCAAACTGTTGATTAGGGTTTATTTTTTGAAATAGCGAGGGCCCAGTGCAATCTTCTTTAAGACAATGCTATTTTTGCAACTTCATCTACACTTAAAGAAAAAAAAACCTTGGTGTATTATAAGGAAAAAAGGTAAAATGCCAAAGCTAAGCAAGCGCTTAGTATTTTTGGTGAGTTTAAAAACAATGTTTTACATTTCAATATTTAAGTAATAATCCCTGAAGAACAGGGCATTACTGGCCAATAATGCCCTGGCTGGAAGAGTTGAAGGGTACTTTAACCCAGCCAGGGCATTATTGGTCAGTAAAGCCCTGTTCTGAGGGTATTATTACTATTATAGACTGAATGTAGGCTTATTTCATAAATAATAGACACTTTTGTATAGTTAAATAGATTTTTTTTATTCAAATAAAATGGTAAATACATGAAACCACCTCTATATACGCTGCAGATATCTATATCCACACACTGCCGCCCCTCTGTGTACACACACACACACACCAGCTCACACACCAGCTCACACACACCAGCTCACACACACCAGCTCACACACACTAGCTCACACACAAACTGCTGCGACACACACACACACACACACACACACACACACACACACACACACACACACACACACACACACAAACAGCACACCACACACAACACAGTGCCGCTACACACACACACTGGACCTCTAGACACACAACACAGCAGCTCCTCTACACTCACTACACAGCACCTCTACACACAGCAGCAAGACCTACACACACACAAACTCTGCTGCTACACACACATGCTACACCCATAAACACTGCTACTGACACACACTTGAGCTCTATACACACACACACACACATCAGCTCTACACTCACACAAACTGCTGCTACACATACAACAGCACAACACATACACACACACTGCAGCCACAATAAAAAATGCAGCCACTTACTAAACTTTGCACTCTCCCCCCCCAGCTCTACACACAACACAGCACAACACAGCACCTCTACACCCCCCCCCCACACACACACAACACTGCACCTCTATACACAACACACTTATTTGCAGTCTCTCTCCCCCCCTCCCAATTCAACTGAATCTACTCAGAAAATCTCAGTCAGCTCGGGAGGGGGAGGAGTCAAACCGTGAATGATACTTTTTGACCAATCCCCTGCCATGTCTCAGAGTTTTTACTTAATTCAAACCAATCCCCTGCCCTGTCTCAGCTGTTCTGAAAGCTGATTGGCTGGAAATAAACAGATTGAAAACTGCATTTTGCAAGCTACTGAAATTCAGGGCATTACTGTGGATAATACCCGGAATTTTAACCAATCAGAGAGAAGGGTTTTCAACAATGCCCTGAATTTTACTGCTTTAGCCTATAATTATTTATATTATTCCTAATTGTAATTGTGAATGAATCCGCCCAATTGTACCATCTGTTGCATACAACCTTTGGAAACTATTAAAAAAATATTTGGGGGAAAACAATGTTCTGCTGATGCTAACATGCAGTAATACTAGGAATAGTTACTTAGTTACTTCACTTAAAACAGTTCCAATTGTGTGCCTTCTTTTTGGACTCTTCTAAATTTGTTGTTACAATTCTACTCTATTTCTCCTCCACCCTTGACATTGCTTAGGACCTATATATTCCTAGAGAAAGGCATCTATTTATTACAAGAGCAAAAAGCATTTGAGCTGTCATGGTGATCGATACAAATGTCAGGCCAGTAATCAGTGCAGTGCAAAAGGATCTCCATGCACTGATTGTTATCTTGGCATGCAAGTCTTTTAATGATTACTTTTTGTTTACCACAATAAAGTTGTATATTATTCAAAATAGCATAAATATGATTATTTAACCAATAGCTTTGGTAAGAACCTAAAAGGACATATAAAATGTAAGTAAGCATTCAACTATTCTGTTCTCATTCAAAAGCTTTGGTATGAAAGACTATCTACCTCCACATCTTATGAGTATTACCTTAAAGGCAAGCCTTATATTTTTCAAAACAGAACTCCAAAGCGAAATACATATAAAAGAAACAGCAGACATTGGAATAAAAAATCTATAGCTGAAAGTCTTTGCTGTATGTTGATCAATGTCAGCAGTATTTTCATGTACTATAACATACAAAACAATATTACTTTAAGAGAATGTATTTGATCAGAGCTGTAGAGGTCAGCCATGTAAGGTTGGCTTCTTCCTTGTACATCCCTAAGGGCTTCTTGAAATGCCAGATGTGGTTCTAGCTCACTGGGTTTTTAGCAACTGCCTGGCCACTTCTCTTATGCCATGAAAAAATCAATGTAAGAGTTAACATTTGTGTGCAGTATGGCAACCAAGAAATAGGGGTGTTACACTAAAATAACTTTTTCTTCTGTTTTCTCTGCCAGGAAGGGCCGATATCATAAAGCTATAGCTCCACAGCTTGAGTAGGAACCAACCAATTAAGAAAATATGTGTTATTTGTTCAGGAACTAACTGCTTGTATTAAAATGACAGTGAGGGTTTGTATGTACAAAAAGATGTTATGGTTGTTTGAATGGGCCAGCTTCATTGTTCTTCAAATATACTCCTATTCCAGACTAAGGGTGACTTAAGGGACATTATATTATCTTGTAATTACATATTAACATTCATTAAGATGATTACTGTTTGGTACAATTCTTAGTGGTCATTTATAAATGGGGGAACTGCAAATGTACACAATCATACTCACGGCCAGGAGGACAGTACATTTCCCAGAAGGATTAACTCAGTGGGGGTCCCTGATTCTGAATGGGACTCCTGTAGCATTAATCCTACCGGGACAGCAACCAGTCTGTAAAAGCGGACCAAAGAGAAGTAGTCTCTCTCTGTGTCTCTCCACTCAGCTCTTACAGCAGTTTTACAACTATTTTTGCTATTATTTTTTACATAGTTTTGTACACCTGCTTCCCGACGTTCAGACCTGCGAGGGGGTGCCATACAAATTAATAATTTGAAAAAGTTTCATTACCTTAGTGGCTAGCTGCTAAGGTACTGTAAGAAAGAGGTTAATCCCTCCTGCCACCCACCCACCTTACCCCCAAATAAACATACCGCCCTAGACTCATGTCCAATATCCCTATTAGCCAAAGGTGACTAATAGTTATTTTGAGCATTAACCAAAATAAAATACAGCTTTGCCATAAATAGAAAAGAACACTAAAAATACATTTTAAACATAAAATCATTGATTGCCACTGTGGATAACAGGGATCTCTCAATGGAGAGCCTAGATATCCACATTGGGAATCAATATTGAGCTATAATTTAAAAAAATGTTTTAATAATATTAACATATATTTAAAACCCCCTTCATTACCTTAATGGCTAACCACTAAGGTAATGAAGGGGTTAAACATTCCCTCCATCCCCACTGGGAGGCCTAAGCACCAACCCCAGGGAAAGTAGCCCCATTACTCACTCCACTACACCCTACAAAACACACCCCACCTCCACAACCACACAGTAATGGACAATTCCAAAGCCTAAAAAATCCATTACAATAAAATATACATTACAACTAAATAAAATATGAACACCAACACTAGCCATTTAATCCATTGATAGTCACTGTGGCTACATATGCCATAAACAGGGGGCATAGATAGTCACAATGGCTATCAATGGACACCCTATAGTAAATAAAGGTAGTACTGTATTTTCCTCTGCCAGGATGGAGACCACCCTCTTCATCCACAGCCACACCAACATCCAATAAAGGCCTGATGCCCAAACATTAAAATACATTAAAATACTAGATAATGGATCACACAGAAGTGCCAGCGCTAACCATATATTCTATATATTTCTAGTGAAAATATATATGTACACACAGGGAAATAGTTTACATTGATAAGTGCTGGATAAATATACTGCATGTACGGATATAAGATAAAGTTTCTGTCGTCTCAATTTTGCACAGGTTGAACTTGATCGACGCTCGTCTTTTTTCAATCTTAATGTAACTATTTTGTGCCATTGTAAAATACAAATTACAATTAAATACAAATTACAATACAATGCAAATGATAATAAAATATACACTACATTACAATAAAAGACACAAACACTAGCCATTTAATAAATTGATTGCCAATGTGGTATAGGTAACCACAGTGACAATCAAGGGATACCTTATAATAAATATATGTGTTACTTACCGTTGCCGGGTGAAGGCTCATCTTCCTCATCATAGTTGTTGTAAAATTGCATGTAGTCCCCACAAGTCAGACTCAACTAGTTCTACACTGTGTGTGTTTTTGTCTCTCAATTTATTTACCTCGTGGACCATAATGAGACCTACTCAAAGACTTTCACTGGTAATGTACATGTTTTCTGTTTTTCCCCTTTTTATTTTATAAACTGTCTGACCACTTGTACTATATGAAAACACAATAGAATAGAGCTTCCCAATTGAGTTATCAAGCAGAACACTCCTCATAAATCCCTTAGTGCAGTTTCTTCTATTTTTTAAATAGCAGTGAAACATGCAGTATTTCAGGTCCCATACGGACCTTTCATCGGGTATGGGACCTGAAACATTGCATTCTTAACTGCTCTTTACCTACTGTAATTCTGGACCCCCAGTTTGGAACCTCACCCCTCTGTCTTATCCAACAATAAACACACACAACTTCTGCTGGAGTAATTGGCCACAGCTTTTTTTTATTATTATAAACAACATACTGTAATTTCCAACCAAACCATAACATTGAATCCTTGCCAGACTCAAATTTCAAGTTAAGAGTCCGCAGGAACCACAACTCTTGACTCCCATTGCTGACTTGATGACCGGAGAGCGAATAACTTCTTCCCCTTGTGACCCCATTAGGTCCACATCCCCAGAACACAAGCTATAAAACAGCCCCCTAAAGGAAAATAATCAAACCACCTAATGTCAAATAACAAGTCTGTCGATCCTGACACCGAGCCCACCTGCTATGACAAATTGAACTGATAATATACCCTACAGGGTGTATGTATGTGTGTATATATATATATATATATTTAAAAAAAAAATATATATATATATATATATGGTGTGGGGGTGTGGGGGGGAATTCTTGATTCTGTGGCCCTTGCTTCAGCCTGAAAGGTCGTTTTCCCCATCAGGCCCCCATCTTACATAGTTACATAGTTCCATAGTAAATGAGGTTGAAAAAAGACATAGGTCCATCAAGTTCAACCTATGCTTAATTTAGACAACAGATACTTTATCCTATATCTATACTTACGTATTGATCCAGAGGAAGGCAAACAAAAAAACCCATTAAGGGGAAAAATTCATTCCTTCCTGACTCCAAGAATTGGCAATCGGATTAATCCCTTGATCAACATCCTTCCCATGTATACTTATTTGGTATATCCCTGTATACCTTTCCCATCTAAAAATATGTCCAACCTTTTTTTGAACAAATCTATTGTATCTGTCATCACAGTCTCCATGGGTAATGAATTCCACATTTTAACTGCCCTTACTGTAAAGAACCCTTTCATTTGTTGCTGGAGAAATTACCTTTCCTCCAACCTTAAGGGATGGCCCGAGTCCTTAGTACTGCCCGTGGGATGAATAGTTCTTTTGAAAGCTCCTTGTATTGTCCCCGAATATATTTGTATATAGTTATCATATCCCCAATTAGACACCTCTTTTCTAATGTAAATAAATCTAATTTATCTAGCCTCTCCTCATAAGTTAGATTGTCCATCCCCTTTATTAATTATGTGGCTCTTCTCTGCACTCTCTCTAGTTCCATAATGTCTTTTCTTAGGATTGGTGCCCAAAATTGTACTCCATATTCAAGGTGTGGTCTTACTAGTGCTATGTAAAGGGGCATAATTATGTTTACTTCCCTTCCATCCATTGCCCGTTTGATGCAAGATAAGATCTTGTTTGCCTTTGCAGCTACTGCATGACATTGGGCACTATTGCTAAGCCTGCAGTCTACAAGCACTCCTAAATCCTTCTCCATCAAAGATTCCCCCAATATATCTCCATTTAATTTGTAAGTCGCCTTTTTATTCTTGCATCCCAAATGAATAACCTTACATTTATCTGTATTAAACATCATTTGCCATTTACCTGCACACGTTTCCAGTCTCTCCAAGTCCTTCTGAAGAGAAATGACATCCTGCTCTGATTCTATTACCTTACACAATTTAGTATCATCAGCAAAGATGGAGACTTTGCTCTCGATCCCAACCTCAAGGTCATTAATAAACAAGTTAAAAAGCAGGGGTCCCAGTACCGATCCCTGAGGTACTCCACTCACAACTTTAGCCCAACCTGAAAAAGTTCCATTTATGACAACCCTCTGTTGTCTGTCCTTTAACCAGTTTTCAATCCAGGTGCATATATTATTACTGAGTCCAATGTTCTTTATTTTGTACACCAACCTCTTGTGTGAAACCGTATTAAAAGCCTTTGCAAAATCTAAGTAGACCACATCAACTGCATTACCCTGGTCTAAATTCCTACTTACCTCCTCAAAGAAACAAATAAGGTTAGTTTGGCAAGATCTATCCTTTATAAATCCATGCTGACTATTACTAATAATTTTGTTTTCCACTAGGTATTCCTGAATATTATCCCGTATTAAACCTTCAAGTAGTTTCCCTACTATTGAAGTCAGGCTTACAGGTCTGTAATTTCCCGGTTGTGATCTAGCTCCCTTTTAAAATATAGGCACCACATCTGCTTTACGTCAATCTTGTGGTACTGAGCCTGTGGAAATGGAGTCCTTGAATATTAAATATAATGGTTTTGCTATTACTGAGCTTAACTCCTTGAGAACTCTTGGATGTATGCCATCGGGCCAGGTGCCTTATTTACTTTAATTTTTTCAAGTCGCATATGAACTTCTTCCTCAGTTAACCAATTGTTCATTAATATGGAGGTTGTGGCTTCCTCTTGCACTAATCCTCATCCCTTTTTTCCGCTCTTAAAACTTTACCGTTGATTCCCACTGGGCAGGTGGGAGGAAGGGGGCCCCATAAGCATGTTGTCCTGCCACTGAAGGCTTTGGGTCTCACTTTAATAAATGGAAGAAACTGTACGGAAGCTATTTCCTATTGAAGTAATTGCCCTAATTTGCGGACACATTTGGCTAAATTGAGGTTTTGTTTAATTTGTTTTTTTTTTCATTATATGGGGAAACTATGACTAAGCATGGGAAAGTTATTTGCCAAAGTTTAAATCCGCTGCCAAAGTTTTTTGCAAGATTGAATATTCTTTAATTCATCCCAAAAAGTTTAATTCACCTAAAACTATTTAAAAGTTAACACGATAGCATGAAATTCTGCATTTTCCCACTAAGGTTCACTTCAACAAAAGTTTTTTTGTCCAGAACCAAAAATATGTGGTGGAGAAAGAGGGGGGAGTGGGGTGAAGAGGGAAGAAAGGAGGAGAGAGAGAGAGCAGAGGTAGTGAGAGAGAGAGTGGGGTCCTAATTAACTTGTGGGTATGCAAAGTATATTTAAATGACTTCCATTAACATATATCCTAGGTATCTCAGGAGTTATCCTACTGTATTTGTGCACAGGTGCCAATCCACATGTTGTATAAAAGTATGTTTTGAGAGGTATATATGCAGCCCCTTTCACACACACAACGGTGCACACAAAGAAGGGTGTACTGTACAGTATGTGAAAGCTTGCACTGCTTTTTAAATGTAAAATTGACATACTGTACAGCAACATATAGTAAAAGTCAGGTTGAATTGAATGTTAGTTGTTAAAACACTAATTGTACCATTGTCACCGTTGTGCTCGCCACAAACTCGGGTCGGACCGCGTGGCTGAGGTAGGGTTGTAAAAGCACCGACCTTAAACCTCGCAGGCTGATCCGGATTGCGCAGTTCATAGTCGTACGTAGCAGGGTCAGGATTGGAGAAGACAGCATCGTCGTTGTACAAGCCAGGGTCAGGACAGGAGACGTCAGAATAAACATTGTCCAAGCAGGAGTTCGGCAACAGGGAGTCAGGAAAACCTCGCTTCAGCTTAGGAGCGCGGGGGTGGCCTCTGCGCGTGCGGCGACCATGGCCCATGGTACTGGTCTCAGGAGGTGGAAGACAGACCAGATTACACACCGCCTAGCTGCACGGTTAAACCAGTGCTACAGCGCAAGAGTCCTGAGCGGGCTAGTGAATCCTCTGTAGCAGCGCAGGAACCAGGACACGACCTCTCTAGATTAGGGAAAGAGTAGGCCCCAGGAACCAGGAAGCTGTAGATACACAGGGAAACCTCCGCTTCAGTGCAGGAATCCAGGAGACTGAAGGACGCAGGGGCGAAACCTCCGCTTCAGTGCAGGAATCCAGGAGGCTGAAGGACGCAGGGACGAAACCTCTGCTTCAGCACAGGGGAACAGGAAGCTGAAGGACGCAAGGGAAACCTCCGCTTCAGCACAGGAGAACAGGAAGCTGAAGGACGCAAGGGAAACCTCCGCTTCAGCACAAGAGAACAAGCAAGAGCTTGTGGCAGAACAGTTGGTGACATCCGGTAAGGACTATGCTCGGCAGGGAGCATTATGGGAAAGCAGTACTTAAAGGCCAGCGGGCCAATCCCCAGCGGGGGTGTGAAGGTACTGCTCCAATGAGTGAATGCAAGTCTAGGTTGCAGTGATAGGCTGCACAGCTGCAGTAGATACCAGAGGGAGTGTGTATAGCTTTGGTGAGTGAATCCAGACTGCAGCAAACATCAGGAGAGCTGTTCCGGAACTGCACCGGTCTGCAAGGTAAGGCAACCAGTAAACCGCGGAGCGGATTCCTGACAACCATGTACAGTAATACTAAAATGCTTGCATGTCATTAAATTGATATTTTTCATTTTTTTTAAATCATATATGGATATAATAAATATCTTGATACACATAATACATTAGAACAATATAACATAAAACATATTTTTTTTCACTGTTATGATGTTAAATAGTCTGAATCAGATGGATTTTTAGGTCTCTATAAGTCACAATATAGCCAAGTAAAAAAGTAATTATATTTAAAAATGAATGTTCCAGTCAGGAATCAGAATTGAATGTCTCACTACAATAAATGTAAATCTCTCTATGAATAGTGACAAATATTAATGGTTTGAAATTCTGTTCACCCACATGAAGCCTCCCCCCCCCTCTCCCCAATAAAATTACTTTAGTTGAAGTAAAAAAAAAAAAGTGAATCCAGAGTCTGTACTGCATGCAATCTAACTATAAATCTTTTTAATTCAATAGTACATCTTAAACATTTAAAGGGTTTCAGTTTTTGACACTTTTTTTTACCCCCCATAACTTTTTTAATTTCTAGTTTTAACAAGAGATGTTATAGGGGTTTAAAACACTAATACATTTTGGCAACTTCAACTTGAGTTTGCTTTTTATAATACTACTGCAAATGCAAACTAAAAATGTGATTGTTACATAATAGACTGTACCTGCCTCTTTTATCCTTATAACCATCAATTTAATCAATTCTATTATAAGTACTGTACCTAAGAACTTGGATGTGTTAAGCTCTGTTAGGCTACTTAAGGACAATAAGTTAATGTAAAGCCATGTGTTCTTTCCTAAAAAGTATAGCATTAACTATAATGTACTGTATATTAGTGTTAATAAAATGCAAGTGATATGTTAATGTTAATAAAGTGTTATCACATGTAACACAGTTTGCCCCCCCCAATCGCAGATAGGGACCATGTGTGTGAATACACCTGTGTTACCGGGTGTGGTGCATTACCTGTTGGCTCACAGAAGGCCTGAACCTCCGCCGCTGGGAGCCTGGGGTTACCTGATTCTTCGGATACAGCGCCTCCACCTGTAAGGGTTCCCAACAGGGTGGGATGGTCCTGTTACAGGAACAATAATAATAATAATGCACGCACACAATATATGCTAGCAACTGTTTTACTATAACGAATAACCTTGGTACTCTGTACCACACAGTAATATGCATATAACTATACGTATAGGAGTTCACCACCCCACATATCAACATAGGTGTCCCCAAAGTACCTGGGTGCTGGGCACCAATTCCCTGATGTCCCTTATGTCCAAACCCACCCAAAGTTTTGGAGATAGCGCTATCCCGTGGAGTGTTAGTGCACTACTATAGGTACCTGCCGGGATTCCGTCACCCGGGTAAAGCAGGATAACAGAATGGGATCCGCCTGATCCGACGTGCCGTTCGCCTACGCGTGGGGTGAATTCCGGCGTGGATAATATCACTGTACCGTCTATACCTTGGGGCTGGTCCGTCTCCAGTCCGCAGGCCGCCGTCACTGCGTGGCGGGGTCCTCCGTGAAGATAGTCTCTATCTATATAGCGGATAAAGTGTTTTTGTAATACAAAACGCGTAGGAGGGTGTGTGCCTCCACTTATTTAGATGGATTAATAAAGCATAATTTTTAAATTCAATCTGTTTGGGACCCACTCTTGGCTGTGCGCCAGTATCTCCTTTTGTTTTTCCATACCAGCATCTCTACACTGGGCTGCACGCCTGTCAGGACTTCAGGATCAAGGGGTTTCTGAGAGTACTTTTCTTATCATTTGGGAGTACTTATTGTGAGTCCAGGAACCATCCCAATGAGGGTTTGGTGGGGGTTTTCTAACCACACACCTTACCCTTCAGGGATCATTGGTCAATCTGGAATAGGGAAGCATGCTTTAAACTGGTTTCAGTCCTACCTATCAGGTAGATCCCAAGATGTGTCCATCTCAGGCTCTAACTCCAACCCCCTGGATATCACCTGTGGCGTCCCGCAAGGCTCTGTTCTGGGGCCCCTACTCATCTCAGTGTTCATCAATGATCTTCCCACAGCTTGTAAGGAAGCCTCAATACACATGTATGCAGATGACACAATCCTATATGCACACAGCCATAGCCTCTCTGACCTTCAACACATACTTCAGTCTGACTTTTTGAGACTCGAAAACTGGATTTACCAAAAAAAACTGTTTTTAAACATCAACAAGACTATAACAATGGTATTTGGGACCAAGACTAAATTTTTAAAGCTTCCAGTGACTGAGCTCCAGATCAGAACCAACGCTAACACCACCCTAACTCCTGTTACTAGTTTTAAATATCTGGGCATATGGTTTGACTCCCACTTAACATTCAGAATGCACATTGATACCCTGGCATCCAAAACCTATGCCAAACTAGGTGTACTTTACAGGAACAAATCATTCCAAAGCCTGCTGGTCAGAAAGCATATTGCACAGCAGATACTAATGCCAATTATCGACTATTCAATTTGTCGTTTTGTTCTCCAATGCAACTACAACACACATTACTGCGAAATGCTCAAAGAACTAGATTGGTCATCACTCGAGTCTAGGCGCAAAGTTCACCTTTCCTGTCTTGCCTTCAAATACTTTCTGGGCAAGCTACCCACCTATCTGAACAAGCTCCTCACCCCTACCACATGCAGCACTTATCATCTGAGATCTGACTCCAAAAGACTGTTCATGGTCCCAAGGCTCAACAAAGTATCTGGCCGCTCCTCCTTCTGTTACCGTGCACCCCAAAACTGGAACAACCTACACATCCACCACCAGTTTTAGTATTTCAAAACTAAGGCTGTCTCACATTTTAATCTGGTCTGAAACTGTTACATAAGCCTTGTAGACGGACGTTCACAGAGGTACACACTTGGAGTCGTTTATAATGTGAAATTATAATAAGGCTTTATTGTGCCTTTTCCTTTTCATCAGGAAATTCATGCAAACACAGGGGGGGGGGGGGGGGACAAAGCTTCTATTCACTTGGGAGTATTTCTAGTGAAACACTATGCAATAATTCACATCTCCCTTAGTCAAGCAGTTCTCGCAGCCCCAAACACATAGCATGCAATAAGCAGATATAAGCAGTCTTTTAAGAATGAAAGTCTTATCTGTTCCTTGTGGTTTGGAGGGAAAATCTTCACTGTTCCTGCTTCAGCTCCCTTGTCTCCAGGGTTGGTCAGCATACAGGTTTAGAAGTTTTCCCTGTGTCTTGTAAGCAGCTCTGCTGTTTCTTCTGGCAGGGCTCAAGACTGTTGTGAGAGTCAAAGACAATCTCTGCTCTCTCCCAAGTTCAGCTCTGTCACAGCTAAGGAGTTCTCACTTCCTGTTTCAAAAGACAGGCTTTCTAAGCCATCTAATCAGGCAGGTGGTGTCTTGTTAATTGACTACCAGCAGTTAACCACTACACTGCTGGATTAGAGGCACATTACCTGAACAGGGATAAGTCCCCTGTTACATACCTCCCCTGTTTGTGGAAAGCTCGGGCTTACCATGGCCAAAGCCCATCCTTCCACTCTCATTCGAGATCTTTCTGTGACTTGAATAAGAGTGGATGGAGGAAGAGATCCCTCAATGCCGCTGGGATTGGAGCCCTTTCTCCAGTTTATTTTTGTCTCCTCCCGAAGGTGCTTGAGATCAGCACTCCTCAGTCGATCGAGGAGGACTTTTTCCACGTAAAGTCTTTTTATCTCGTGCGCGGTCATGAGATTTCTGTTGCGTCGGGCATTCCTCTTTTTGTAGACAAAGTGTATGGCAACAGTTATAGGGCCGTTAGGACTAGCCCTTAGAGTTTTCTGCTCTTTAAGCGGTCTTTCTGCAGTTTCTCCACACCACGGAGTCGCCAGTTCAGCTTCTTTGGGACCGAGTTGCACCTCCACCTCCTTTTCCAGAGAACGTCCTATTTTTTCAGCTTCCTCAGCTAAGGACTCTTCTGGTTTTGATTCTGCACTCCTACCTCTGTTTGTTGCCTGTTGGGCAGCTGTAGGTTTGGCTAGTGCTTTCTTAGGTGGCTCAAACTTCGTAATTTTGTTTTGATGTTGCATGGAGTCCCCAACTCTCACTGTACCCTTGTCCTCACGGGCATTAGTTACTGTGGGATACTGGTGCTTTCTCTGAGTCTGTATCAGAGTCTCCTTCATATTCTGGAGCTCTGTAATTTTTGTTGCCTTGTGGCGCACTATGAACTTCTTTGCTTGGGCCACACTTACTTGTTTCAGTTTCTGGAGCTTCTTGTGCTCCCTTTTGTGCCGCGTCACCTGGGTTCTAAACTTGGCTTTTAGCGTTGCTTTGGTGATGCTCAGGGTAACCTTCAGTTTCTCATGCTGCTTTGCGGGGACATACTGGGTCATCAGACGTTCCTGCAGCACTTGAATTTCTTTAGCAGCCTGCAGCTTTTCTTCTTGCAGCGTTTGCTGCTTCTCCTCAACATACTGGAGGTGTGTACGCAGATCTTGCAGTTGGTTCTGCAGTTGGTGCTCTGCTTCAAACTTTTCCTTGACTGCTTCTGTCAACTGAAAATTTTCTTCTTTCAGTTTTAAGTTTACTGTTTTTAATCTTGATTTTTCTCTTTTTTCAGTCTCTGTATTCTTCAGGGCTTCTTTGCAGTCCTCCTTCCATTTACGCACATCTGCTTTGAGAACGACACTCTCCTGGCATGAGACTTCCTTCTCTAGGTTGAGGGTCTGAAGCTCCTTCTGAGAGACTTTGAGATCTGTATCAAGATTACCAATAGTTTCTTTAGCAATGTCCAGCTCCTCAGTGAGACTGTGTAGTTCCTTTCTGGAAACTTCCAGGTCTGTGCGGCAGCTGTTGGTCTCATGATGTGAGGCATCAAGTGCTCTGCGGAGTGTCTGAACCTCTTTCTGAGATACGTCCACTTCTATCCGGACACTGTTGACCTCCTGTTGTGAGTCATACTTCTCTATATGAAGAGTGTGAACCTCTTGCTGGAAGACTGTCATCTGCTTCAGTGCCTCCTCATACTTCCGCTTTAGCGTAGCCACCATTTTATCAGATTGGCTCTGCTTTTCATCCATGGCGGAAATAGTAGCCTTTGCAGTATCTAGATCAGTCTTGATATCGTCCAATTCTGTCCTGGCCGCAGAGTAAATTGCGAGCACAGTCTTCTGCAGCTCAGCATTATTTTTTCTCTCACTTTCCAATTCTTCACAGAGCAGATCACAGTCATGCCTGGCACTTTTTAGGGCGTCTTCAGGGCTGGTCAAGGGATCGTCACTCACTGGTTCCGGCTCCACTTCCCTGGGATGACTGGTTGAGGGTTCCTCACTGTTGGCACCGGACAAACACTTCTTTGGGGTACACGATTTCTGCCTTGGGCCCTCTGGATATTCGGTTAACCTTGGGACGAATTCTCCATTTTTTCTAGGCTGCAGGGCAATTCGGTCCCCCTTTTCCTCCACAGGATCTGCGGACGTATCTGTTACTTCCACGGTAAGTGAAGAACCGCTTTTCTTTTTCTTTCTTTTTGATTTGGATGACACCGTCCCTTCAGGGATATTGGGGTCTCCATCTTCGTTGGAAATTTTAGCAGCTTCATTATATACGCCAGGCTTTTCTTGCAGCTGCTTTAGCTGACAGAAATATTCGGTGATCCACTGCTCCCGCTCTTTCTCCTGCTGATCATATTGGTCATCAAAGGGAGCGGTCTTTTCTGTTCGTGCCGAGTTCAGGTACCCCCACCATTCTTGGGGTGTTTTGTGGGTGTGACTCGGTTCGGGTTCCCCGTAAGAGATGTCTTCCTCTTTATTGGACTGGAAGGGCCACTCTTCTGTGGGGTAGGGTTTATTACAGGAACGCTGCATCTTGTCCTCCATTTTTAGGCTATCAGGTGTAATTTTCTTCCTGACCTCAGGAGGCGCTATTGCAGCTGTTGCCACTGTATGTGCTAGAACCCCCAATTGTGGTAGTCCTACAGATGGGCATATTTTGCTTGTAGAGGTCGTAGCTCTCACAGGCATCTCTGTAGACTTTTCTTTCTTAGATAAAAATTTTTCAATATCAGCAGTACTGTTCATTCATTTTCTTTTATCAGGTATACAAGTTGTGCAGCTGCTAGGTAAAAAAGTCTATTTGCTATACACCATTTACTTGCTGGGTGAAATCCCTCCACTTCAGCAACAGAATTTGGTTTTCTCCCTGAGTTCAGTAATTTTCAGTCTCATCTTTGGGTATTATGGCATTCACACTTCACACTTTGGGTGTCTGTTTTGCTCCCAAGATAATAGGCATACTTTTTTACTTGCAGAAAAAAAAACATTCTTTGCAGTGGACTATTTCTTTCATTCCCGGCAGGGTGACTCAACACTCAGCAATTGGCTTTGAAAACCCTTTTTCCTTTATAGGGCAATTTTACACTCAGCATTTGTTTGCTAAAAATTCCCCTGCTTCAGCACAGTCTTTGTATCAATTTTCACACTTTCCTGCATATACTCCATTCACAGCTGGTAGCCCTATGCGGTGTGGCAACCTTTATTTACAAAATCAGTACCCCTCATGGGTCACCATCTGTATTCACTGCTTCAGTGAAACTTTTGAAAACAACAAACACCTATCCCTTTTCAAGGGCTGACTCACTTCTTGAACCCTGACTATGGCTTGAAGGCAAAACCCCTATTTCAATGACCGTATTACACTTTGTGATAGGCAATTAAAGGTTTACCTGCTTCAGCATTCTCTTGGGATTGGGGAAAAGAGTCCATCCGTGGTTTTTGTAAGTCTCAGTGCAGTGTAAGTTTCAGTGGTGTGTACCCCTTTAACTCTGCCTCTGCTGCATGAGAGGGTTTTTTTTTTTTCAAGTTGTTTAGACTATTTGTAGGCAAAAAACATAACAAAAAATTTCACATAAAAACTCCGGTCCTTTTTAACTACAAAGACACCTCTTATCCCACTTCTGACACCAAACGTAGACGGACGTTCACAGAGGTACACACTTGGAGTCGTTTATAATGTGAAATTATAATAAGGCTTTATTGTGCCTTTTCCTTTTCATCAGGAAATTCATCCAAACACAGGGGGGGGGGAACAAAGCTTCTATTCACTTGGGAGTATTTCTAGTGAAACACTATGCAATAATTCACATCTCCCTTAGTCAAGCAGTTCTCGCAGCCCCAAACACATAGCATGCAATAAGCAGATATAAGCAGTCTTTTAAGAATGAAAGTCTTATCTGTTCCTTGTGGTTTAGAGGGAAAATCTTCACTGTTCCTGCTTCAGCTCCCTTGTCTCCAGGGTTGGTCAGCATACAGGTTTAGAAGTTTTCCCTGTGTCTTGTAAGCAGCTCTGCTGTTTCTTCTGGCAGGGCTCAAGACTGTTGTGAGAGTCAAAGACAATCTCTGCTCTCTCTCCCAAGTTCAGCTCTCAGTCACAGCTAAGGAGTTCTCACTTCCTGTTTCAAAAGACAGGCTTTCTAAGCCATCTAATCAGGCAGGTGGTGTTTTGTTAATTGACTACCAGCAGTTAACCACCACACTGCTGGATTAGAGGCACATTACCTGAACAGGGATAAGTCCCCTGTTTCAAGCCTATAATATATATCTTCTCTAACTGTGCATGCAATGTATTGTATATAATGTATACCCTGTTCATTTATGTAACTGTATTTGTAACCATGTATTATTTGTCATATTAACTATGCTAAGGACTTACTTGAAAATGAGAGGTAACTCTCAATGTATTTTTTCCTGGTAAAACATTTTATAAATAAATAAATCTGGGGATTTTACTACATTCATCAGTCTTTCTACCCCCTTATCCAGTCCTGTTTTTCTGTCTACAATGTTTACATACTGAAGGGATTCAGTGCTGAAGCGCCTTTGTCACTGGAAGTTTGGATTCTATCTAGAGGGGGGTCTGATCCCAGACCCAGTGATCAGGAAGCGCAGCAGACGAGCGGTTCCTTGGTCTAATCAAACAGCTAGAGGGGCAGATTCCTTACTTAAGGCCTGTCCCTGAAGTAACCACAAGCTGGGGGCAAGGATAATAGTTATCTGGGGCTTAGGTGGGGGATCACTAGGCCTAGTGCCAGGGGCTACTACTCCCTGCACACACACCCTCACTGTCACATCCGCAGCTACTCCGGTCACGGACCGCCCCGCTGACGCATCACACGGCGTTCCTATGCGCACACGCACGGCTAGGGCAGTACACGCACGCTCAGTGAGAAGCTGCCAGCACCTCCCACTGGGAGGGAACTCGGCCGTACACCCGCGTGACGTCAGCGCTCCGCGACGCGCATCGCGCACGCCCGCGTGTTGCTCGGCAACCAAGGCAATCACCAGGAAAGCATGACCTGCAGGCTGTTTCTAATTACTGCTGCTCGGACACCATTGGAGGACCGGATCACACCCTTGCAATGTAATTGGATCCTCCCTGCATATATACCTGCTCCTGTCTGACATTCCTTGCTGAGCATAAACTCCTGTTTATGCATTGTGCTCACCGCTGCTGTTTTGTGTTGCTTGAACTTTGCTTGGCCTGATCTGTCTGTTTCCTGATACTTGAACCTGGCTGTTCTTTGGACTCCTACCTTCTCCAGCACTTTGAACCCGGCTTCGCTCTCGACCATTCTACCTTCTATTTACCCTGGACCTTGGCTACGGAAATCTACTATCCTCTACTCTCCAATCCCGGATCACGGCAAGTACCCTGACTACCCTGACCTCTCCAACCCTACGACGCGGTACGACTTGGACTACGCATTCCGGACAGGACTGCGTGGTTGTGGGTCGGTGCCTTTCTATTCCCACCTCAGCCCCGCGGTCTTCCATCCTGTTTGTGGTGAGCGCAGCATGACAATATGCTCAGCCCAACAAACATGGACGCCGCTGAGGTGGCCCGACGCCTAGACACACATGAGGAATGCTTCCGGCAACTTACCGGATCATTCACGCTTAAGGAACAACTAGTCACCCAACTCAAACAAGACGTAGATACCCTTACCGAGCAAGTTAGACGCCTGACCGTATCTACAATCAACGCCGCGCCACTTGCAACCATTCCCGCACTCACGACACATACCACTGAGCCAAGATTACCTACGCCCAACCGGTATGCTGGGGACCCCAACGGTTGCCGAGGGTTCCTGAACCAGTGCTCCATACAGTTTGAGTTACTTCCCTCGCACTTCACTTCCTCACGATCAAAAGTCGCATACATACTCTCCTTGCTGACGGACGCCGCTCTAGCCTGGGCATCCCCTATCTGGGAGCAACGCCCCGATCTGACTTCAAACCTCGCCCTCTTCATCGTCGAGTTCAGAAGGGTGTTTTACACCCCAGGGCGTAAGGTTACCGCCGCATCTACTCTGCTTAATATTTCCCAGGGAGACTGGACTGTGGCTCGCTATGCCCTGGATTTTCGGATGGTGGCGACGGAGACCGGCTGGAACGATGAGGCCCTATCTGCAGCCTTCTGGCAGGGTCTGTCCGAACGTCTGAAGGATGAACTGGCATCTCTTGATCGCCCTGCCGGATTGGAGAATCTGATAGACCTATGCATCCGCATGGATCAGCGTCTACAAGAAAGAAAGATGGAAAAGAACAAACAACCTCGAGGTATACAATCTTCCTCTTTTTCCACCATAGGCCCTCTACTCTCCACAACTCCCATCCTAGACGAACCCATGCAGCTAGGAGGGACTACTCTTTCACCTGTTGAGAGGCAACGGAGAAGACAAGTGGGCTTGTGCCTCTACTGTGGCAATAACGGACACCTGGTGTTCAACTGTCCCATTAAACCGGGAAACGCCAAAGCCCAGTGAGTATAAGGAGGATCACGCTGGGCACTGCAACCTTTCCCCCTCCTCAACCCTCTACTAGGATTTACCTACCCATCTCCATATCCGGTGAGACCTTCACAGTACAGACACGGGCCTTTCTGGATTCGGGGTCAGGGGGAAACTTCGTTGACCAAGATTTTGCAATCAAGAATATGATACCGTTGGTACCCAAAGATCGACCGGTAGCCCTTGAAGCCATCGACGGACAACCCTTGCAGCCTGCGTTCATTTCCTTGCAAACTGTGCCCCTTAAGATCTCGACCGGTGACGCTCACTCCGAGACCTTAACACTGGATATTATCCACACTCCCTCCACGGACGTTATTCTAGGACTCCCATGGCTCCGGATCCACAATCCAGTCGTCGACTGGACAGAGTCCACACCTCTACGTTGGAGTTCCTATTGCTTGGAACATTGCATAGCTACTCCTAAATCGGTGGCAGGTCTGGAACTCACGGATCCTGACAGGATACAGCTACCGGAGATATATGAAGAGTTTTGCGACGTCTTTGACAAACGCCAGGCAGAGGAACTTCCGCCACATCGTGCGTACGATTGCCCAATCGATCTTCTACCCGGTACCATGCCCCCGAGAGGAGGATCATACCCATTGTCCATACCTGAGACTCAGGCTATGAGACTATATATCCAGGAGAATCTTCAGAGGGGGTTCATTCGTAAATCCTCATCACCTGCGGGGGCGGGATTTTTCTTCGTCAAGAATAAGGACGGAACCCTCAGACCCTGCATAGACTATCGCAGTCTCAACAAACTTACCATAAAGAACCGCTACCCCCTTCCGTTAACAACAGAATTGTTTGACAAACTCCAAGGAGCTAAGATCTTCACCAAGCTGGATCTCAGAGGCGCCTATAATCTGGTCAGAATTAGACAAGGAGACGAATGGAAGACAGCATTCAATACTCGCAACGGGCATTACGAGTACAGAGTTATGCCGTTTGGGTTGTGCAATGCCCCTGCGGTCTTCCAAGACTTTGTTAATGACATCTTTAGAGACCTTCTGGACCGTCATGTGATTGTATACCTGGATGATATATTAATTTTTTCCAGATCCATGCCGGAACATACTACTCACGTCAAACAAGTCTTGCAGCGCTTAAGAGAGAACCACTTATTTGCTAAGCTTGAGAAATGCCATTTCCACCAAAGATCTACCTCATTTCTCGGCTATATTATATCGGACACTGGACTCGCTATGGACCCCAGCAAGGTCAAAGCTGTACTCGAATGGCCCTGTCCTCTCTCCCTCAAGGCTATCCAAAGGTTCCTCGACTTCGCCAACTATTACCGGAGGTTCATTCAAGGATTCTCATCGGTAGTAGCACTCATCACGGCGCTCACTCAGAAAGGAGCTGACCCTACTAATTGGTCTAACGAAGCTCTCCAGGCCTTCGAGAGGATAAAGACAGCATTCGCCTCAGCACCCATCTTGGTACACCCAGATCCTTCATTACCATTTTCCTTAGAGGTAGACTCCTCCGATATAGGAGCAGGTGCTATACTCTCCCAGAGAAAGAATCCTCAAGCTCCACTTCACCCCTGTGCGTATTTTTCTAAAAAAAATTCCTCCGCTCAAAGGAATTATGACGTGGGTAACCGGGAGCTCCTCGCGATCAAACTGGCCTTGGAGGAGTGGAGACATCTACTGGAGGGTACGGAGACACCTGTCACAATATTAACAGACCATAAGAACCTACTGTACATTGAGGGAGCACGGCGACGCGGGTCTCGCCAGGCAAGATGGTCCTTATTCTTTACACGCTTCAACTTCCTCATTTCATATATCCCAGGCTCTAAGAACATTAAAGCCGACGCGTTGTCTCGACAGTTCCTGGTAGAGGATAGCAGGGTGGAACAGCAGGAGACCATTCTTCCATCCACTTGCATTGTTGCAGCCAGTACTTTCAGCGCCTTGCCTGATATTACCAAGGCTCAAAACAACATCCCAGCAGGACTCAAGGTTCCAGAAGATCGTTTGTTCACTCCACTTCTTTACCAGAGGAGAGTCATGGAGTGGGGACATTCATCCAAGACAGCTGGTCATCCTGGCACCAAAAGAACTACTGAGCTCATCGAACGCACGTTCTGGTGGCCCAATATGCGGAGGGATATACGAGCTTTTGTATCTTCATGCGCTATTTGTGCACGGAACAAGATGCCACACAACAGACCTGCGGGTCTTCTTCATCCATTACCGATCCCGGAACGTCCATGGACACACATATCTATGGACTTTATTGTTGAGTTGCCTAAATCTAGAGGCATGGACACCATACTCGTAGTGGTGGACAGGTTTTCAAAACAGGATCACTTCATTCCCATGAAAGGCCTACCCACCGCATCAATGTTGTCCGACGTTTTCATCAGGGAGATCTTCAGGTTCATGGTACTCCCCGGAACATAGTATCTGACAGAGGATCCCAATTCATTTCACGATTCTGGAGAGCGTTCTGTAAGAGTCTGGACGTCACACTACATTTCTCGTCAGGCTATCACCCCCAGACCAATGGGCAAACTGAACGCACCAATCAGTCTCTGGAACAATTTTTAAGGTGTTTTGTTGCTGATACTCAAGATGACTGGGCTGAACTTCTTCCATGGGCAGAATTCTCCCATAACAATCTTCGGAATGAATCATCTCAACAATCACCATTCATGATCAACTACGGGTTCCATCCTTCTGCGCTCCCTTCTCTTATCTCGAAGTCTGGAGTCCTGGCCGCAGAAGACAAGATCCTTCACTTACAAGACTTATGGCAGAAGATCCATCTAAACCTACAGCACGCTGGTAGACTACAGAAGAGACAAGCGGATCGTCACCGAAGAGAGGTCCCAGGGTACTCTGTAGGACAAAGGGTCTGGTTATCCACCAAAAACATTCGTTTAAAGGTAACTTCACCCAAACTGGCACCACGCTTCATTGGCCCCTTCCGCATCACTAAAAGGATCAACCCAGTAGCCTATCGGCTAGAACTGCCTAAATCTATGAGAATTCCCTCTGTTTTTCACTCCTCCCTTCTAAAACCATACCTACAAGACTCTTCCTCCAAGGGGCAACCTAAACCGCCACAAACTATACTGGTAGAGGGTCAACGAGAATAGGAGGTACAGACTATCCTCAATTCTAGGATGTCCAGAGGAGGATTGCAATATCTCGTACACTGGAGAGGCTATGGCCCGGAAGAGAGAGAGTGGATTCCTCATCGTCAGGTACATGCCAACCGTCTCATTTATGCCTTCCACCGTAGGTACCCGGAAAAACCATCTCTGGGTCGCCCGGAGGTCTCCCCTCAAGGGGGGGATACTGTCACATCCGCAGCTACTCCGGTCACAGACCGCCCGCTGACGCGTCACACGGCGTTCCTATGCGCACACGCACGGCTAGGGCAGTACACGCACGCTCAGTGAGAAGCTGACAGCACCTCCCACTGGGAGGGAACTCGGCCGTACACCCGCGTGACGTCAGCGCTCCGCGACGCGCATCGCGCACGCGCGCGGGTTGCTCGGCAACCAAGGCAATCACCAGGAAAGCATGACCTGCAGGCTGTTTCTAATTACTGCTGCTCGGACACCATTGGAGGACCGGATCACACCCTTGCAATGTAATTGGATCCTCCCTGCATATATACCTGCTCCTGTCTGGCATTCCTTGCTGAGCATAAACTCCTGTTTATGCATTGTGCTCACCACTGCTGTTTTGTGTTGCTTGAACTTTGCTTGGCCTGACCTGTCTGTTTCCTGATACTTGAACCTGGCTGTTCTTTGGACTCCTACCTTCTCCAGCACTTTGAACCCGGCTTCGCTCTCGACCATTCTACCTTCTATTTACCCTGGACCTTGGCTACGGAAATCTACTATCCTCTACTCTCCAATCCCGGATCACGGCAAGTACCCTGACTACCCTGACCTCTCCAACCCTACGACGCGGTACGACTTGGACTACGCATTCCGGACAGGACTGCGTGGTTGTGGGTCGGTGCCTTTCTATCCCCACCTCAGCCCCGCGGTCTTCCGTCCTGTTTGTGGTGAGCGCAGCGTGACACTCACTCACCCAGCTCCCAGCTTCAACTAACGTGGGCTCAGCGCGCGAAAAGTATCTATCTCTGCTGCAGTGAATCCTCACACATTCATTGGCTGGTGGGGATCAGGTGACTCAGCCCCCATGGTTGCAGGGAAATGTGGTCCCCCATTGCGGAACCTATGTGTCATGTCCACCACTCTCTCTACCCTATTGTACATGCGCAAAGCCCTGACATGCCTGCCTGCTTGCTGCGCATGCGTGCGCACTTGAAGATGGCGGCCCCCGCTAACTGGGTGCACCGCGGAGCCTCCCGAGCGCTCCCTGCTCTGGCCCTCACCTTTTCAACCATCCGGCAGGTCCGTCGTCTACAGCGGCACCCGTGACCGCAACGAAGGCATGGAGGGGGGGGGGGTACTGGGAGACCAAGGGACCGGGGCTACACACACAATATCCTATTCGCTGTAGTCCAAAAAGGTTAATAAAGTCACTTAACATTACGTTATTTAAGTCAGCACTAAACAGGGTTTGGGCTGTGGCAGAGTGACAATTGGTGTAACCCTCATAGCATGATTGAAATAACATAACTTTATTTACCATAGTTATTTTACTCTCCTTTCTTATCTCTCTCAACTCCAGCAAAAGCCATATGTCAGGGTCAAGTTAGGATTAATGCCAGGACTCACATACCATCACATTATTAGACAACAATACAACAGTATCCTACAATATGATAATGATATGTAGGCCATTTATTTTGCAAATAACTAGCCTTGTGAATAAGGCGTTAACGAAAAGCCTGTTCCTGTTTATAGTAACGTTACATTATAAGCTTAGTGCATATGTTGGCCTTAGACATCCTTGGACGTGCTATTTGTAAAATTTTTAAGTGTGGTATTGGGAGGGATCAAATATGATGCAGCATATCTAAAAAGTATTGTGTATTAGTGAAGGGATATAGGGTCATATATACTAAGCATCTTCTACCATAAGACATCTTCCAATGATGGAAGACACCTCACAAACCATTTAAGTTAATTGACTGTAAGGTGCCTGCAAGCACTGGAAGAAGTCTTATGGCAGAAGACCTCTTAGAAAATATGGGCTATTTACTTTTTTTCATTCTTGAGAGTTAAAGCAAATGACACTTGATAATACCAGTCACGGTGCACTGGCATTTATGATACTGTAGCATTACTGTACCTTCACATATTTGTGTACATGCATGACTACATCACACATTATCCTGCAGAAATAAATAATATCATTGTGGCCTTTATACCAGAACCTGTAGCTGATTGCATCAAATTCATGTTAAACATATTTGGTTCAGTTAAGGACATCAGAAATACATAAAAAAGATGAAGGTAAGATGAATACATTCTGATCACAGCGGAAACTCATGAGAGTGGTTCAAAATGTTCGAGAATATAAAGCAGAGACTTTCACAGTATCAGCGGCAACTGCTAGTAGCAAAAGCATTCGTCTATGTTGGCTTTATAAAAGGGAAGATGTGTCAACTTTCAACAGCTGAAATCTATGAACTTTTGAGGTTTGGGTCCAAAAAGGGCATTTTTATCAGTGAGATTCCATTAAAATCTATGAGACCTTTGAAACCGACACCAACTCAGTGAGACGTGCAAAGAGTCATTCAGAGTTGACAAGACTGTAATGTTTTAAGGAGATAACGAACTCTTATTTTCTGTGTCCTATTATGTAGAACAAAAGTGTACTGTATATACTGTGCTAAACAATGCTGAGTTTCTTGACGCAAATTTAATTTATGTTTGTTATATTTCTAATATGCTGTCATAAAAACAAAAACAAATAAAGCAATAGACAGTTGAGTATCTCTTTTATAAAAAATAATATTTGTAATTTTTTATAGAACTTAATAATATTGGTGTAAGGATGAACCCTAATCTGTAACGTTATGATTGCTTTATTATTTGTGAAGAATGTGGTAGCATTGCATCTCTATCTATCTATCTATCTATCTATCTATCTATCTATCTATCTATCTATCTATCTATCTATCTATCTATCTTGATATATATATATATTTAGATAGATAGATAGAAAGATAGATAGATAGATAGATAGATAGATAGATAGATAGATAGATAGATAGATAGATAGATAGATAGATAGATAGCTATATATATATATATATATATATATATATATATATATATATATATATAGCTATATATAAAATTGTATTTTTGCTTTTATAGGTTTTCACAGCCTAGCTATTGTATGCTTTTGTTAGAAAGCATCAGGATTGTGTGGTACTGTATAGCACTCATTATGTACTGTATAAAAGAAGTAGATGCAAGTAATATTCTTTATCATTAAATGTAGCTTTTATGAACTAGTAATCTATAAACTGAGAGCACAGAGAAGGTCATCATTCAGAACCACCATTAAAGAAAGACCATAAGACTAAACTATTTGTTAAAATTCATGATCTTATGATTAGATTCTTTTATTGTTAGCCTGAGGCCTATTTTATGGAAGGGGGGTGATGGGAAATCTAGTCATGCAAACTGATATACAAAACAAAAGCTGACTGTTTTTTTAAGTTTCATCTGACGATATAATCGGAAAATTATCATTGAAAAGGGAAGGAGTTAAAAAAAATATAAAGAAATATTCCATTTGATTCTCAAAATCTATGCGTACCACAGTACTGTAGCTGCATTTATTCTAAAAAAATCATTACTCTTTTTTTCGAAAAAATTACTTTTGACCGATCCCTTGTAGGGTTTAATTTCCATTTTTGCAAATTGTCACAAATGTTATTTGACAAAGTACAGTACATGTGATGAATTAAATATACTGTACATTAGGACATGCACATCTCTTTGCTTATGAAAAAAATGTTTTAGTTATTCAATTATTATACTGATTGATGCATATATATATATACAGCTCAACCCCGTTATAGCGCAATCCGCTATAACGCGGTTTGAGTGTGGACCCCAAATTTAAAAAAATAAATAATTTTTTTTTTAAGTTTTTGTTTTTTGCACATAAACTGCACACACTCACAGCCCACTGCATACACTCACGGCACACACTCACAGCACACTGCATACACTCACAGCACACTGCATACACTCACAGCACACTGCACACACTCACAGCACACTGCATACATTCACAGCACACACTCACAGCACACTGCATACACTCACAGCACACACACACAGCACACTGCATACACTCACAGCACACAGCACACTGCACACACTCACAGCACACTGCACACACTCACAGCACACTGCACACACACACACACACCGTTTCACACAGTCAAATACACACACACACACACACAAACACAGAGACACACTGTCTCTTTAAGGGAGCTTGCTCTCGCAAGACGGAAGCAGAAGCAGGAAGCAGAGACAGGGGGAAGAGCTGTCAGATGCCGGGTAAATGCTGCGTGCTTTTGGCGCTGCCCCACTGGGTCTGGGAATGCTGGGAGAGTTCTCAGCTTTCCCCCTCCGGTGGACGCGGTACCACCAGAAGGAAAAAAAAAGAAAAAAAACTTTAAAATAAATAAATATTTTTTTTCGGCGGCCATTTTTTTTTCACGACCCTGTTTATAACGCGGTGGTAGCGGGTGGCGGCCCCCGAGGACCGCGCTATAATGGGGTTAAGCTGTATATATATATATATATATATATATATATATATATATATATATATATATATATATATATGGATTAGTAGTGCCAAAATGACAAGTGATAACTTTGAAATAAAAACAAATTATATCAAAAATAAAACAGGTAAAGCAGTGAATCATAAAAAATAAAAAGATGATACTAATCCACTCATCAGAATGTCCAGTCAGTTGTTGTCGCTTGAATGGGTGTGGGGCAGCTTTCAGCAGAAGAACCAGTGCCACAAAAATCTATTAGACAGAAGGAGAAAGCGCACAACCCATAGCGTAAAAACATATAAAGTTTAATAAAAATATATAGAGAGGGAAACAAGCTCACTCACAAACATAAAATGTAATTAGGCATGTATGATAATAATATCACCAAGACAGGAACAGCACAGCAAGATCTTCTGCAGCGTCAGATGTAGCAAACGCCGCCCGCTCGTGTGCCACGGTCTCAGACCTCATGGATGGAGTTGAAACCTGTAATCTTAGGAGTCCTGAGTTGTCAGTCTCTCCGCACCAGGATGAAAAAGTCAGTGTGTCTGACGAAACGCGTTAGGAAGCAGCGCCGACACTACATCATCAACAAGGGTCGGAAGCAGTGGCAAGCTTCAGCCCTGCTGCACACAGCCCCAGAATTGACGCAGTTGATAGCCGGTCTGGTGTGGAGAGACTGACAACTCAGGACTCCTAAGATTACAGGTTTCAACACCATCCATGAGGTCTGAGACCGTGGGACACGAGCGGGCAGCGTTTGCTACATCTGACGCTGCAGGAGATCTTGCCGTGCTGTTCCCGTGGTGGTGATATTATTATTATCATACATGCCTTATTACATTTTATGTTTGTGAGTGAGCTTGTTTCCCTCTATATATTTTTATTAAACTTTTTATACGTTTTTACGCTATGGGTTGTGCGCTTTCTCATAATGTCTAATATATATATATATATATATATATATATATATATATATATATATATATATATATATATATATATATATATATATATTCCATATGTTTATTGAAATGTACTGCATGCATAACATTGCCATGTGTTATTAATGTATCAGATACTAAATAAAAAAACAGTAGTGGTGTAAATGTAAAAATCAATCAAATAGGGCATGGGGCTCCTGCTCTCCTCTCTCTGCCGTTACAGAACAGTTTCTATTCCCCCCTCTCTTGCTTTTCCCTCCTTCGAGGCTCACACAGTCCAGATCTTCTCTCCTCTCCCGGTCCATGTGGCGGTCATCTATCGCCCACCTTCCTCTACTCATCCCCCTTCTGCCTTTCTCTCTCACTTTGAATCCTGGCTCTCTTTCTTTCTCTCATCAGACTCCCCTGTTCTTCTCCTTGGGGACTTCAACTGCCACATTGATGACCCCTCTCTCCCTTGGGCTTCCCGCTTTCTTTCTCTAACCTCTTCTTTTGGCCTTCAACAGTGGACTGCAGCCAGCACCCACAAGGATGGCCACTACTTAGACCTGGTTTTCACTAAAAACTTCTCTCTCTCCGACTTCTCCATTTCCCCTTTTCCTCTCTCCGACCATCACCTCATCTCATTTTCTCTCTCTCGCTTCTCTCCATCTCCATCTCGCCCTCGTTTTTGCAGAAACCTGCGCTCTTTTAACCTACCAGCTCTTGATTCCACTTTACGCTCCTCCCTCTCCTCTCTCAGTTCTGCTTCAGACCCTGACAACCTGGTCAGGAACTACAACTCTGCCTTATCTTCCTCTCTTGATCTTCATGCCCCACTTTCTCTCTGCCGTCCTCGCCCTTCTAACCCCAGACCCTGGCTAAACTCCCACAAATGCATGCTGCGTTCCTCCACTCGTTCCTCTGAACGCCTCTGGAGGAAATCTCATACGCTCGCAGACTTCATTCACTACAAATTTATGCTATCCTGTTTCAACTCTGCCCTCTTTCAGGCTAAACAAACCTACTTTTCATCACTAATCAACACACACAAGTCTAACCCATGCCGTCTCTTTTCTGTCTTTGACTCTCTACTCAGACCACCCTCAGCTGCCTCCTCTTCTTCCTCCATCTCACCTCAGGACTTTGCTGACTTTTTTAAGAAAAAGGTGGAGTCCATACGGCAGAACATCCCATCTGTTGCCTCCTCCCATCCCACAATGCTTCCCAACTCTCCTCCTGTCTTTCTTGACTCTTTTTCTGCTATCTCGGAGGAGGATGTATCACTGCTGATCTCCTCTTCTCCCTCTACCACTTGCCATCTTGATCCCATTCCCTCCCATCTCCTAAAACCTATTGCTCCTTCTATAATCCCTATGCTCACACAGATCTTTAACTCTTCCCTCTACTCTGGTACCTTTCCTTCATCCTTCAAGCATGCAACCGTTATACCATTACTCAAAAACAGCAAGCTTGACCCTACCTGTCCTTCTAACTATCGACCTGTCTCCCTCCTGCCTTTTGCCTCCAAACTCCTTGAACGTCTTGTATTCTCTCGATTGCTACACTTTCTCAACACCTATTCTGTACTAGACCCTCTACAATCTGGCTTCCGCACTGCTCACTCTACTGAAACAGCCCTCACTAAAATAACTGACGACCTCCACGCTGCCAAAGACAGAGGTCATTACACTCTGCTCATATTACTCGACCTCTCTGCAGCATTCGACACCGTGGACCACCCTCTTCTCCTTCACGTTCTCCATACTCTTGGTATTCGGAACAAAGCTTTATCCTGGATCTCCTCTTACCTCTCCCATCGTACCTTCAGTGTCTCTTTTGCTAACACCTCCTCCTCCTCTATTGATCTCTCTGTGGGGGTACCCCAGGGCTCTGTCCTGGGACCCCTTCTCTTTTCTCTCTACACACTCTCTCTAGGTGACCTAATCACATCTTTTGGGTTTAAATATCACCTCTATGCTGACGACACACAAATTTACCTTTCAACCCCTGACCTTACACCTGCTATACAGACCAAAGTTTCTGAATGCCTCTCTGGAATATCATCCTGGATGGCCATCCGCCGACTGAAACTTAACATGGCAAAAACAGAGCTCCTTATACTACCTCCCAAACCTGGCCCTACTACATCCTTCCACATTGCTATTGGAAATACGATCATTCACCCAGTAGCCCAAGCACGCTGCCTAGGGGTCACACTTGATTCCTCTCTCTCATTCTCCTCTCATATTCAAAACGTTTCTAAAACTTGTCGCTTTTTCCTCCGCAATATCACAAAGATATGCCCTTTCCTCTGTTACTCAACTGCTAAAACTCTGACTCAGGCCCTCATTCTCTCACGTCTCGATTACTGCAACCTCCTGCTGTCCGGCCTTCCTACCTCTCACCTGTCTCCCCTACAATCTATCCTAAACACTGCTGCCAGAATCACTCTACTCTTTCCAAAATCTGTCTCAGCGTCTCCCCTGCTGAAATCCCTCTCCTGGCTTCCGATTAAATCGCGTATCTCACACTCAATTCTACTGCTCACTTTTAAAGCTTTACATTCTTCTGCCCCTCATTACATCTCAGCCCTAATTTCTCGCTATGCACCATCACGACTCTTGCGTTCTTCTCAAGGATGTCTTCTTTCTACCCCCTTTGTATCTAAAGCTCTCTCCCGCCTTAAACCTTTCTCACTTTCTGCCCCACACCTCTGGAAT
The DNA here is from genome assembly GCF_040206685.1 of Ascaphus truei. Taxonomy (NCBI): domain Eukaryota; kingdom Metazoa; phylum Chordata; class Amphibia; order Anura; family Ascaphidae; genus Ascaphus; species Ascaphus truei. The sequence goes on from NC_134486.1 coordinate 346,826,472, forward strand.
GCCCTTCCCCTCAATACCCGACTAGCCCCCTCGCTATCCACCTTTAAGACCCACCTTAAGACACATCTGCTTAAAGAAGCATATGAGTAGCACTGGATAATCATGGACACATGACACAAAGCTTGGCCCCCTGCAGACGCACTTACTAGTATTCCCTCCTACTGTCTCTGTACGTTCTCCCTACCTACCAATTAGATTGTAAGCTCCTCGGAGCAGGGACTCCTTTTTTAATGTTACTTTTACAGTATGTCTGAAGCACTTATTCCCATGATCTGTTATTTATATTTGTTATTTATATGACATGTATTACTACTGTGAAGCGCTATGTACATTTTATGGCGCTATACAAATAAAGACATAAATACATACATACATACAAATATACAGAAGTAGTCAGACTGATGTTGCACATGTTCGACGATTGCTGAGAGAAGCCAATCGTGTCACCCCTGGTTGCACGGGTAATAATGTTTCAAGCAGTCCTTGGCTAGTGGTGGAGCAGGTGTCGCTTTTTTCCTGTGTCTCCTGTGAAAGTAAATCTGGCTGCATCAGTATTGTACGCATTCTTATTTGTGTCATATTCGTTTCATATGCTTGTTATTAGTAATATAAAATGTTGACTTTTGTTACACTTGAACTTTGATCTCTTTTTTCTTTATTCAGAAATTGAAAAGGGAGGTTGTGGAGACCCAGGAATTCCCGTGTATGGTAAACGGAACGGCAGCAGTTTTCTGCATGGAGACATACTTACCTTTGATTGTCAAGCAGCTTTTGAGCTTGTGGGTGAAAAAACAATCACATGTCAACAAAATAATCAGTGGTCTGGAAATAAACCCAACTGTGTCTGTAAGTTTCTTGTACACAGTTTTCTATTCGTTTTGCCAAAATGTGCTTGAAATGTGTAAATTTGCCAAGGTAAGAAAATAAAGGTACTCTAGGGTAAAAATATCATGTTGTCCAGAATGTTTCAATTCATTTCTGTAAATAAAAATACCACTTGTGGTGCATTTGCATGTCTCTGACAGATCTACAACTCTGTTTGACCCCATTATCTCTTAGCATACAATGCTTGCAGGGATTCTGGGTAATGACACGCAAATGAACAAACAGTGAAACCACTGGGGATTTGTGTCTGTCTAACACTGTTTAAATATACATAAATTTAAAGTATGAAATATAGGTATTTCCCCCAGTATACAATGTAGCATGAAAGAAAATATTGAGCTAAATTTACTTCAGCCAATACTGTTTTATTATGTATTCTAGTTTCATGGTTGGTTGTAAGTAATTTTCTGGTATTACATGACAAAACAGTTCTATGATTTCCTTTTGATATTTTGCAAGGTTCTTAAAAGTGTCTTTATACATGATCTTTATGGATCTTTTTTGACAAATGCTTTAAAGAGCAAGAACCTTTCAACTGTGATTCAGGTTTGATCACTATTTATTTGCACATATCTACCCTTTTGTACTCAATTGCCCATGATACAGTCATAAAAAAGCAATAAGCAGATGAGCAGAAATGGTCAACCATGTCATTTATATAAACATTGAGGCATGATTTCTATTAAAGTAATTTATTGTCAATCTGGCTTTGTAAAGTTTCCAAAATATTGACTTCTCAAAGTTATTTATAACAGGAGCATATGGAAAGGATCAGAATAAATGTCAGCAGGTAATAATTTCCCGTTACTGGCTCTTGAGAAGTCATTGCATATTCCATGGATAAATTTAAATAAGCATGTTCCTTCGAAAGATTATCCTAATATGTGTTATCCAACCGAATGTACTAAAATAATCATTATTTACAAATGTGGGAAGGGAGACAGGGACACAAATGCAAAAAAAAGTTTGAAAATCGTTGTGTAGTTTTGACATATTTGCTTATTACATGCCTTAATATTAAAATAATTGTCAATCTCAGAGTAATGGAGACCAAAATGTAACTGTAAAACAGAAAATAAGGTAATAGCTCTATTCTCAATGATATCATTTAAATTAGAGATATGTGGAAACTTTTAGGGCCTCATGCAGAGAGCAGCGAATTTTAGAATTGGAGAGGGGGAAAAATTTTAGCTTTTTTGGAGAGTTTTTTTCTCCATATGCAGAAAGGGCAGAAAACTGCATTTACAAGCCTTTCTGCATATGGAGAGTTTCAACCAGCGCTATAAGCGCTGTTGAAACTAGTGGGGAAAAAATCGCGTTTTTTTTTTTTTCCCCTCCACCGGCCGCGGAGCGCCAGCTGCTTGGTGGAGAGGAAAAATGTTGAAAATCGCGCCATTTTTTTGGCGCGAACAGCCACTAGATGGCGATCGCGGCTCTGTGCATACGGCAGAAAAAAAAACTGGAGAGATTAGAAACTCTCCAGCCGCGCGGCGAATTTCAAGGGAAAAAAAAAAAAATGGCGCTTTTTTCAAATCTCGCCATTTTCGCCTGTTTTTAGCGCGATTTTCGCCGGAAAATGGCGAGATTGCTATTAGCGCTGTTCTCTGCATGAGGCCCTTACTCTTTTTTTACGAACAGCAAACTTGTAACTTTTATAAAAGTTTGTGAAAAGTTTGCAAACAAACTACTGTATTTCAAAGTCTACAGGCTTGCTAATTTCAATCATTTGAATGCACTATAGTTATCCTTTCAAAGCTCTCTGTCTCCAACTTTGTGAATTTCGCCAAATGTAAAAGGTGCAATTTAATTTTTAAACTTTTTGGAAAAAAAATTATATTTCTGGAAAACTATTATACTAAAAATAAACTTGCATTTTTATATTTAAAATAAAAATGAGATAATATTGATAAATGAGGATTTAAGTTAGGAGATACAGTACAGTACATGAAACCATTTACAGAGAAGACCTGCGGTTTTCAGTTATGTTTTGGTATGAATATGGCATTTTATTTTTGCCCAATCTTGTAAATTACAGTATTTATATTTTTCACTCTATAAGAACATCATTTTTAAATTCAGGAACATTCAGAACCTCCATTAAAAAGATTGTTTTTATGTTTGAAATACGTATTCTGTTTCTTGCGATTCCATTGAAGTTTAATTTGTAAATAATAATTTGTGTTTATTAATAATAATTGTTTGTTTTTTTCACCTGAATTAATCTAATAATAAATCAACATAAATAAATTATCTTAAGATTTAGTTTACCCATGAATGACATTGAGTTCCATCTTTCCATGTCCAAAGAGATAAAGTTTTAAGTAATTTGTCAAAATTGGCTTTACTTATATTTTCTAATTTTTATGATATTTTGATCTTTAAAGAACAAATGTTCTTTTGCTTCTAGGTAAGAGGTCAATTTTATACCATGCTATATACTGTTAAAATGCTTTACAATAAGACAACATTTTCAATTTGTATACATTAATTTTATATCCTGAGATATGAGATAATTTAATCATTTTCTTCATTAGTATATCAATTGAGACATTAGGATCAGATATTAGTAATACCGTTTATAATCTACAGTACATAGAGCCACATTTTACTTTGGAATACTAATTTTGGTATGCTTAAAATATTTGGATTATGTCTGTATATGGCCAGAGGTTCTGGAGCGAAATTAAATAATAATTAGATAAAGAGCATCCTTGCCTAGTACGTCTATGTAAATAAAAAGGTTTGAAACAGACATTATTATTTATAATTCATGTTATGATATCAACTGCTACGGTACAACTGTGTTTCTTAAAGAAATGATTTGATTTTGTACCTAGATTTCATACATTTAATATATCACTTATAAAAGTATATTTTTGTGCTTGCTTGTAATTACATATCTGTGAAAGGTTGAGACCCAGCCTTTTAATTTAAAGAAGCAGCAGCATCAGACCCTGGGAAGAATGAAAGAGGCTTTTGCTGTTCTCTGGACCTTCTTTTTATTAGGTATTCTTTTTGTCTGGTATTCCACATTCAGATGTACAACAACTAGTTCCCAAAGCGTGATGTCTCCAGCCACAGAGTAGCCAGCAATATCTGCATTAGAAAGTTTGCATCCTTTCACTGAAGTTCCACAGACATCCTCATATCACATAACAGCAACAAGGAGTGCAGAAAAAGAACAACCTTCTATCACACAGCAACAACAAAGAGTGCAGAAAGAGACCCCAGGGAAAGAAACTCCCTCCCTTTTATTACTGGTTAATTAGGACAAAACCAAATAAAGTAAACCACACAGGGGAGTTGTCTCCCAAAACTTACACAATTAGCAAACATAATACACTTCACACAACATACAATTTTCTGTAGCAAGCCCCAAAAAACAGTACCTTTCACAAACATCCCATGCATGTCTTTACTCTGCAAAATAAATGACATTCAGTATCACTTACTTTTAACCCCCCACCCCTCCCTCTTCCCCTCCCCCCTCTCCCCCCCTCCCCCCTCCCCCCCCTCCCCCCTCCCCCCCTCTCCCCCCTACCCCCCTCTCCCCCCTCCCCCCCTCCCCCCCTCTCCTCCCTTACCCCCCTCCCCCCCCCCCTCTCCTCCCCTACCCCCCTCCCCCCCTCTCCTCCCCTCCCCCCCCTCCTCCCCTCCCCCCCCTCCTCCCCTCCCCCCCTCCCACCCATACCATGGTATAATCTGCCCTGAATGGTATGCAGGAAGGAAACGCCCTTTTCCTTTTTAAGCGAGACTGACAATGGCTGTGTAACATCAAACTTTGTTTAACATTAACGATACCTGCATTATACTGACTGACCTCAGGACACCACATTAAAGGTTAATAAAGTTTCAGATAAAGGAAACAAAAAAGATCGCTGGGCCCAGCAAAAAGCAAGCAAGAAAGAAAGAAAGGTGGTGCACTTGATGCCAAAAAGCAAACATGCATTTAACTTACACAATAGTACAAGCAGCCCTGTCACAATATCCAAAATGGGTTTTATATACTATTAAACATAATATGATGTTTTATTTATGACAAAATTAGCTTAATGCTACCTACCAACTCCAGATTCCTTGTAAAATAAGGTAACTACATGTATTTATTTACTGTTATACCGTCTCTGTGGTTTGTATTAGGTCTTCGAACACTGTAGATTTGTTAAAACTAGAGACATGCAAATTATTTGCCAACATTCGAATTCACTGCAAATATGGTATTTATTGACAAGTGTAAATATTCAAGGATTACTCTAAAAAATGTTGATTCACTTTACTTAAAAACACCTTTAGAAGAAGTGTGAATACATGCCATTCTGCTGGCAACCTCTATTTGTAAATTTGTGCTAAACATTCAATTAGGCCAGACCCAGAAATATGATTTTTCCTTGAGAGGAGAGAGAGTAAGAGATACCTGTGCAAAAAAGAAGCATACATATTTCTAGGAAATAAGCTAATCTAATTCATTTGAATAAACTTTGCAAATCTACATTAGCATATTTTTCAGGTATCTCAGGTGTTCTCCTTTTTGTGCACAAGTAACTGTCCTCGTATTTCAAAATGTGAATATCAACTAAAATGTCTAAATATTTGCGACCTAATTCCAATACATTTGCCCTTTTTAGTTGTTTTAATTCCTAAACATATCTGTCACATATTTTGTAGATTGTAAGATCTATGCGGCAGGTACTCCTTTTTCCTAACGTTTCTTTTGTGTCTGAAGTGCTTGTTCCCATTATGTGTTATATTATTATGTACTATAAAAAGAGGAGAAATCAGGACAAGTACTTGGGAAGCCCCTGCAAGGGGTCTTAAGTAAAGAAAATGACAAAATGGATGCTAAGACAAATGGTCCGGTCAAGGAGTAACAATCATGAGCAAAAGGGAGTCAAGCACACCAAAAATAGGAACCCATCCTGATGAAGGTGCATGTTTGCACCGAAATTCTGGATGCAACCATGACTTTTTATAGTCATTAAATTCCCCTTTTTGCGACATTTTGATTTTTTCCTATATTTAGTGTACTTGACTCCCTTTTGCTTATATTATTATGTTACATGTATTACTGCTGTGAAGTGCTATGTACAAGGATGACACTACAGTATAAAATAAAGATTATATATACTGTACATACAATAGTCATGTATCTAATTCTTGATGCAAATAAATGTAATTTGTAATGAAAATCTGGTATAAAGTTTCCCAATACACCTACAATGCAAAGGTAACAATTTTTAAACCCTCCCTGTCTTGCAGAAAAACCCCTTTATTATGAACTGATCAAACTTGTATTTAACTTTACATGAACTCAATTACCAATTTTTACCATATCCTTTTAATTTAACAGATGTTTATTTTTATCTTTGCATAACTAAAAGCTGATTTTATGCACAGATGTAGCCAGTGTTCTTGCACCCATTATCACACGACACCGAGTTTCTGCTGCTTCAAGTTTTAACATGATATCATGTGAATTGCAATTCAATACAAAGTGTGTTTCAAAATTGCACGAATTGTGAATCTTAACCCACAATAATGAATGCAATAATGTGGGCTACTGTATATCTGTAGATTGTTGACCCACTGCATATTTATTCACTGATGGCATAGAACATTACAGTTGTCCATGAAAAATTGAAAATGGCGTAATTGGAACAAAATACACAATTTAGCTTTCGTGGAAAAGTAGTCATTTGATAGATTTTCTAAGGGTGGGACAAAATTTCACAGTATGATAATTCCAGTCTACTTGGAGGTATTTGATTTACTATAGGTGCAGGGGGAAAAAAACCTTAGAATTGGTAAGAAATCAGGGGACAAAACAACACATTCTGGATTCGTCTTGTGCTACAGTATGGGAAAAAATGCTGAATGAAATACAAACTAACATACACTGAGGGTTTCATTGTGAACTACACAAAAAATGTTATCTGAATGACAGATATAGCAAGTGTCATTTCTCTCATTATGAGATGAGTTATGTTATCGCTGTTGCCTTATTTAATCCAAGATTTATCACAGCACTATTTCAAACAATGGTAATACTTGAATACATGTTTTTACGTTATTTCCCGCATTAACGAGCATTAATGGAAGTACTGTAATAACATCAGCTATATTTGTAGATACCAAACTAGAAATTTTTATGGAAAGTAATTATTCTGTTTCTATGACCAAATTCGCTTTTTTTTCTGCAATTCTTTACATGTATCTGCTCCAAATGAATGAATCAGTCAACGTGTTATAATAATCTATTAAATTCCACAAAAACTCCACAATCAACAGACTTTTGGCATGTGTAAGAAATTGTTTTTACAGGGTGCTAATTAAGGTATTAACTAAATGTAGATTCACGTAATTAAATCTGTGCTTAATTCCAACAGTTTCATGTTTCTTCAATTTTACTACACCGTCTGGAATAATTCTTTCACCAAACTACCCTGAAGAATATGGAAACAACATGAATTGCATATGGTTAATAATTTCTGAGCCAGGAAGCCGGATCCATCTCATATTTAATGACTTTGGCGTGGAACCTCAGTTTGATTATGTTGCTGTAAAGGATGAGGGTATTTCTGAACTGCCAGCTCTTGGTACTTTTTCTGGAAATGAAGTACCTTCTCAAATAGCCAGCAATAGCCATATTGTACGATTAGAGTTTCAATCAGATCATTCAACCACTGGAAGAGGATTTAATATCACCTATACAAGTAAGCAAGTAATTTAATTTACAAAAAGTACCTTAACGCTGCTGCTAGAGTTAATATTGCTGTTGCATGTTTGATACTAAGAACTTCAAGATATACAGTATATACAGAAAAGATTTTGCTATAGCCTTAAAAGCTGTAAAAATATATAATGAATATCTCCCTTACACTTACTGTACCTCTTTCTCCCTCTCCCTCTTTTTCGCTCTCTTTAATAACACACATATATATCAGTGGTGACCCAGCACATACTCCATTAATGTAGATTTATTTATTGAAACCTTTTCTAATGTTTATAATAGCTTTGGTAAAGTGTTGTTTGTGCTCTAAAATATGTACAGTACAGTATGTGTGTTTTGTTGGTTTTGTTTTTCTAATTGACTGGAGTTGTTGGGCAAAGAATTGTTTATTTATTTATTTATTTATACAAATGTTTTACCAGGAAGTAATACATTGAGAGTTACCACTCGTTTTCAAGTATGTCCTGGGCATAGAGTTATGTTGACAATACATGGTTACATTAAATAAACAAGGTTATACATTATATGTAAAGACATTGCATGAACAGTTAAAGATAAAATATGTTATAGGCATATGTAACAGTTGCAGATAAGATTAAAATGTGATATAGCTTTTCCATACATCGTCACACCAAGGCAAAATGTTCTAGTGAAAGGAGATATGGCAGTTAAGTTTACTGTGATGGAAAAAGGTTATAGTGGGCCAGGTTTAGGAGAAATTATGTGGAGCTCTGTTTTAGATATACAGTATTAAATAAGTGGGGGCATACCATTTTCTACAAGGATATAGCCAGTTTAACTTTGCAGGCAGATGGACCATGTACATGTATCATATGTTTACTCCACTTTTATTTTGAATTGCTTTATATCTATGTATGTGTAATATTTGTAATACTCTGTCCTTGACAGCCTTTGGTCAAAATGAATGTCATGATCCTGGAATTCCAATAAATGGAAGACGGTTTGGAGACAGATTTCTGCTTGGAAGCTCTGTATCTTTTCATTGTGATGAAGGCTTCATCAAAACTCAAGGATCTGAGTCTATCACATGTTTTATACAGGATGGAAATGTTGTATGGAGTTCTGCAGTTCCAAGATGTGAAGGTGATAAATATAAAATATGAATTTATTTTAATGAAAATAGGGCTATATTCACAAGGCAGTTCTTAGGCATAAGACACCAAGGCCAGGATTTGCTAAGCCACGATGTGGGGTATCCCACCCCAATCTTGTACTACAGATTCAGCCTATGTTATTGCAATGTTTGGCTCACTCCCACGAGTGAAATGGTGGAAAAGCCCTGCCTCCTTCTTCCACTCGGCGGATTTTTAAAAATGGTTGCTTCTCACGCTGGAGACTTGTGTCCCACTGCAAAGAGCCAAACATTGCAATAATGTTGGTTACATCTGTAACTACCATCCAAATGTGATGAGTGCTACTGTATATCCCATTCCATAGCTTACTGAATCATAGCCTTTTTGTCTGTAAGGTGTTTTATACAGTAGTGTAACACTATTTAATAAACATGGCCCATCTTATCCTATTTTATTTACAATAACCTACTCGGTCTACATTGTGTAATTTACTAGGTACTGTCATGTTAATGTTTTATGTTGTTATTTTCAGTTACACACATTATGAACATTTTATAAATATTGTGTGCCTTTTAAACTAAGGCAAATACAAGTATATTGCAAATTACACTTTTTAAATATAGAGTTCCTGCTTTGTCAGTTTTGCTGTCTGAATAGATGAGCAGAGGTTGATCAATACTGTAGCATGTAACAAAAAAGTGTAAAGGCTGTTAAAATAGTTTGTTGCATATTTATAGACATGTTTTATTTTTATGTAACGCTGTTTCCCCCACCCTTTGGGAGATTTTGCCATTACATGACATGATGCAGATTACGTGCTGGTTCACAGAATCCTGAGTTGTCCGCCGGTGGATGTGGGGACTTCTGGAATGGGTTCTGGGGCACATTACTGGTCTTTATCTCTGTTGGTACAGGGCCTCCCTCTTCTGCAGCCTCCAGGGATGTGGAGACAATCCCTGCAGGAGAACTTACTTCCACTCCCCCAGATTGATTGCACACCAAGGCAGGAGTATAATTGAACACAGAAACACTTTATTGCCTCTGTACAGCATACACTGGATACAGAATACACTTCTTGGGACTCCCCATTCGGATGGTCCCTGGATTCTAACTCTGGGGCTTGAGGCCTCCAAAGCCAGTTCTATCTCATCCCTGACTCCCTAATAGTCAGGGGAAAGGTAGCACTCCTCACTCCCCAAAGGGGAGGGGACAGTAGTTGTCAGATCCGAGCACACCTCTGCATGACTACCTGTTTCTTTCAGGGGAAGAGACACTCTGACTAAATTTAGTGGTGCAGCCTCTTAAGTACAAAGGAGGAAGGTACAAGGTCTAAGCCCAGGATTGGGCAGAAAACAGGCCTTGTCCCACCTCCTCCCCTGTCACTCAATGAAGTGGCTTCTGTGAGGAAAACCCAGGATTATTGATCCTGAAACTGATCGCATTATTACCAGGGCTTTTATGTCAGGGAGGGCAGACTTGTAGCCAAACCAGGCATGGCTACATTGATAAAAGTGAACTCATCCATATATTTCTTTGGTAAATTCATTTATTACTGAAAATCATATTTGAGCAATCTTTTATTTTTATTTAATTTTTCTCTGATATATCTTTTTTTTTATATATTATTTCACAGTGAAAACATGTAAGTAGGAGGAAAAGGGAAAGGAAAGGCAATTTGTTAAAAAAAACAAATAAATGAAAAAATGCACAGTAAGTGCAACTTACAAGTATCTAGCACCGTCGTCCATATGAGTATTCCAGGTATTCGTTTCCTAGAACTGTATCCATTAAATGTTAAAAAGGAAAGTCCTCCCACTTGTAACACCATGTTACAGTGAGAGGCAGATGATTGCTACAGTATTTCTATATGATAAGGTCATAGAAATAAACTTGCATTTAAATGATTTTAACCTAACCTACCTTATTGAGGTTTCCTAAAAACAACTTGAAAATGCACTACGTTTACTTAAAACTCTAAAAAAAAAAAAAAAAAAAAAAGTCAATATTCTTAAATATTTAATGGTAGGTTACCAGAAACCCTTCTCTCTATAACTAGATTGAGGAAATGTGTAGCTTTACAGCTGTTCAGCAGGACCACCAACAGGGGGTAACAGCCGGGACAAGTGTCCTGGGCCCGGTGGCTGTGGGGGCCAGTCGGCTGGACAAAGCATTTGGGCCCAATCTCTCGTTGCTACTGGGCCCCAACTCTCCCCAGCTGCAGGCCTTCCTCCACAATGATTGTTCCAGGCTTTTGACATTGTCGGCGCGTCACCACGCCTCCCTCTCATGCTGCCGCGCCGGCAGCTGGGCCCTTTTTCATATAAAAACATTTTTATTATGCACAGCCTGGTGGCGTGTCCTATTGTCTAACCTTTGGCCACTGCTCAGGTAGTGGGAATGCACCAGCCATAATGGGGAGTAGAATTTTAGCCCCCGCTGTAGCATATAGAAGTCCGTCTAAGGAAAGTAACCAGGGATTACATTCGAGGCACTTTTGACATTATTGATTGGTGTGAATGACACACAATACATTTCCCTAAGCAATAAATACAGTCAGATAAAGGCATGGTTACGTTGTGTTACGCCGGTGCTGCCCCCAGACCAGACCCGTCCCCTGAGCTGAAGGGGGAAGTGGTAATACACGCACCCGCAGCAAAGGGAGCGTGTCCGGAGTGTGGTATAAAGTGTTGCCAGGCCAGGTGTAGTAAGGTAAACAATACTTGCTGGTACCGGTTGTAGAGATAGAGTGAAGAATGCCTTGCCGAGGTCAGGGAGTGGAGAGCGGAGATAGGTCGTAGTCCAAGCCGTGTTCAAGGGGTTACCAGAGTGAGCGTTGTCCAAGGAGTGCCGAGATCGAGAGCCAGAGGGGGTAGTCGTACAAGCCACGTCAGAACCTGTGAAAACACTGAGAGAATCCAGAAGTACTTCCATACAGAGACTATGTCGAGCAACGACTGAGAGCAGAGAGGACCTAGATAAAGCAGGAAGGTCCAATTAGGAACGGAGGTGGGACAGGAAGAGCTACAGGGAGACAGTGCAGATTGGTGCAGGCATAACAGGCCAGGTGAGTCTTGTTGGTAACCTGAGTATGCTCGTGTGGTGTGCGGGGGCGGAGCCTGAGGTCCGGGGGACGGGAAGAAGAGTGTGCAGAATGAGCACGCTCCGTAATGCGTGTACGTGTGTGGACCGAGCCAGTGGATGGTGCAGGTGTGCGTGCGGGAGGGCGTGGGCGTGCCCGACGCTGATCAGAGGAATCGCCGAGGGGAGTGATCCAGCGACGGCGGCAGGGGCGAGGAGCCGCAGAGTTCGGAAGGCAGGATTGTTTTGTGTGTCCACGGACTCCCTGAGGGGAGAGAGTGCTCTGTGTGGAGAGTGCGGAGGATGCAGATTCCTGACAGTACCCCCCTCTTCAGGAACGGCCTCAGGAACGGCCTCAGGACGGTCCATGAACGGTTTCTCTGTAAACTTTTTCCTGAAGGACTTAAGAAGGGCTGGGGCATGAATGTCCTTTAAAGGTACCCAGGATCTCTCTTCAGGGCCAAAGCCCTTCCACTGCACCAAGAACTGGAGCTGGCCCCTGTATAGGCAAGAATCCAAGAGAGAGTGAACTTTGTATTCCTCGTTATTTTGGACAGTAATGGGGTCCGGTTTACAAGTCTGATCCAGAAAGAAGTGACTGGAGATGAATGGTTTTAAGACGGACACATGAAAGACATTGGGAATCTTCATACTGGGTGGTAGTTGGAGCCGGTATGCCCTGGGATTGATTTGTTCACAAATAGGGAAGGGACCCAGGAACTTAGGTGCCAGTTTAGGAGATGGTACCTTGAGGTGGATATTCTTAGAGGAGAGCCATACCAAATCCCCTGGTTTGTAACTGGGCGCCGAACGATGACGACGATCAGCCTGTAGTTTCGACCTGCGGGAGGAGTTGAGAAGGGTAGACTGAATCCTGGACCATGCGGTTTGGAGGGAAGAAATGCGTTCATCTATGGCTGGTACTCCAGAAGGGATGTTGGGGATGGGAAGACAGGGAGGGTGGAACCCATAATTTATAAAAAAAGGGCGACTCCCGTGTGGCCTCATTTTTGGCAGAATTGACGGCATACTCTGCCCAAGAAAAGAGTTGAGCCCAATCAGATATGGAAATCGGATATGAAACATCTCAGGTACTTCTCCAGGGATTGATTAATTCTCTCCGTTTGTCCATTGGACTGAGGATGATAGGCGGAAGAGAAAGAAGAAGAGATGCCCAATCTCTTCGTGAAAGCTCTCCAAAATTTGGATACGAACTGAGAACCTCTGTCAGAAACAATGGACGAAGGGATCCCATGAATCCGGAAAATCTGCTCCGTATAGATATCAGCAAGGGCGGGGGAGGTGGGTAATCCTTTAAGTGGAATAAAATGGGACATCTTCGAGAACCTGTCCACGACAACCAAGATAGTGTTCATTCCTCTGAACCTGGGCAACTCCACGATGAAGTCCATCGAAATGTGGGACCAGGGGCGGTCAGGAACTGGAAGAGGTAACAGAAAACCCTGAGGCTTTTGATGGAGAGTCTTGCTTTGAGCACACGTGGGGCAGGCGCGGGTAAACTCCAGAATATCTTGAGACATCCTTGGCCACCAGAAATTCCGACGAATGAGATCAGTAGTCTTCTTAAAACCTGGATGATCTGCAGATTTGGAGGAGTGACCCCAAGACAGGACCTCTGGAACAAATTTGGACAGTACGAAGAGTTTGTTGTTGGGAACGACCAAGTCCTTGGGAATGCATCTCTGGGAGTGCAAAATCTTGTCAAGATTCTTGAAAGAAGACGTGGCGAAAATCCTCTCTTGTGGAAGGATAGTCTCCAAAGGTTCCTCTGGACTCTCCAGAAGAATGTATTCGGGAGAGTGCGTCTGCCTTTACGTTCTTGATCCCGGGGATATAGGAAAGGGGAAAATCGAATCGAGAAAAAAAGAGCCCAACGAGCCTGTCGTGGACCAAGGCGTCGAGCGTTTTCTATGTAAAGAAGGTTCTTGTGGTCCGTGAGAATAGTAAACGGCTCTTTCGACCCCTCCAGCAGGTATCTCCACTCTTGAAGAGCCATCTTCACGGCCAGAAGTTCCCTGTTACCCACGTCATAGTTCCTCTCGGCAGATGAGAATTTCTTGGAAAAATATGCACAGGGATGTATCTTATCTAGAGGCGTGGGTCTCTGAGAAAGAACAGCTCCAGCGCCGCAATCAGAAGCGTCGACCTCCAGGACGAAGGGAAGTTCAATGTTGGGATGACGGAGAATAGGTGCGGATATAAAAGCTTCCTTGAGTGTCTCGAAGGCGGAGATGGCTTCGGATGACCAAGCAGAAGGATCAGCTCCTTTCTTGGTGAGCGCAGTGAGGGGTGCCACAATGGTAGAAAAACTCCGTATAAACTTACAATAGTAATTAGCGAACCCTAAAAAACGTTGTATGGCCTTGAGAGAATTGGGTCTTGGCCATTCAGTGACTGCTTGAAGTTTACCGGAGTCCATCATAAACCCCTCATCAGAAATGATGTACCCCAGGAACGGAGTAGAGGTTTGATGAAATGTGCACTTCTCCAGTTTGGCATACAAATGGTGTTCACGGAGACGGGAAAGGACGTAGGAGGTGTGGCGTAAATGGTCCTGGAGATCTTTGGAAAAAATCAGGATATCATTCAAGTATACTATAACAAAAATATTGAGTACCTTACGAAAGACGTCGTTGATGAAATCCTGGAAGACAGCGGGAGCATTACATAAGCCGAAAGGCATTACAAGAAACTCGTAGTGTCCACTACGCGTGTTGAAGGCCGTTTTCCATTCATCCCCCTTCCTGATGCGCACCAGGTTATAGACACCACGTAGATCTAACATGGAAAAAATCTTGGCCCCCTGTAATTTATCGAACAGTTCGGTAATAAGGGGAAGGGGGTAACGGTTTTTGATAGTTATGTAGTTCAAACCCCTGTAATCGATGCAAGGCCTCAACGACCCGTCCTTTTTTTTGACGAAGAAAAACCCAGCCCCTGCTGGGGAATTGGAGTGACGTATAAAGCCTTTCTTGAGATTCTCCTGGATATATTCATCCATAGCGTGAGATTCTGGTAACGACAAGGGGTAGGTCTTGGACTTGGGTAGGGAGTAACCTGGAACCAGATCGTTCGGACAATCGTAAGTCCTGTGTGGCGGCAAAAGATCTGACTGTACCGTATTGAAAACGTCCCGGAATTGGTGGTAAACAGAAGGTAGAATAACTTCGGGAACAGAGGTATTGGCCAGCAGTTGATGAGTCTCGTCTGACCTCGGCCTCCAGGAGATGGGAGCAGAGGAAGTCCAGTCAATGAGAGGATTGTTAAGCTGTAGCCAAGGAAGACCAAGAGTTATGGGTATCCCAGGAGCGTGAATGGCATCGAGAACTAAGATTTCCTTGTGCAGATGTGAGGATAGAAGCAAGGGGGCCGTCTCTAAGGAGATGTGGGCCGGGGTAAGAGGACATCCATCGATACCGACGAGTGCGATCGGAACCTTCTTCCTCACGAGCGGTATGCGGTTTAACCTGGCGAATTCAAGGTCCACGAAGTTTCCTCCAGCTCCCGAGTCAATGAAAGCGGCGGTAGAAGTCTGGAACTTATCGCCTGAAAGGGAGACTGGAAATGTAAGTTTCTTAGGGAGTTCACCTTTATGAAGGGGACGTGGAGACATTACACCCAGAGAGAGCCCCTATGTACTCACTGGGTGTTCCCGTTTCCCGGATGCAGTGGACATTCCCGAACCAGATGCTCCATGGATCCGCAGTAGAAACACAATCCCCCAGCGTGGCGGAACTGCCGTATCGGTGTGCGGATGCGTTGTACCCCCAATTGCATTGGCTCTGGCAACTCCAGTGCAGGACGAAGAGATGTGGTAGCACTTGGGGGAGCAGGAGTGCTGCTGGGAGTACTGGAGAACGGATCTTGAAAGTTATGGAAGCGAGTGCGCTGACGCTTTGAGCGGCGTACCTGGATACGTTGATCCACTCGGATGGCCAAATCAATGAGGACCTCCAATTGATCCGGCCTGGATTGGCGAGAGAGTTCATCCTTGATGGGATCTGACAGGCCTTGCCAGAATACGGAGACGAGAGCCTCTTGTCCCCACTTAGTCTCGGCTGCTAGAGTCCGGAATTCCACAGCATACTGTGTCACCATTTGCCGTCCCTGAGTGATCTGGAGAAGAGAAACAGATGCCATCTCCCGACGAGCGGGGGAATCGAAAACTTGTTGGAACTCTGCTTTAAATGCCGGGTAATCTTGGGTAAGATTAGAACGTCGCTCCGAAACCGGGGAAGCCCAAGCTAGGGCGCTGCCAGTGAGGAGGTTATAAATGTAGGCTACCTTCTTGCGACCAGTATTGTAGAGATGGGGGGCCATTTCAAACTGCACCTCACACTGGTTTAGGAAACCCCTACATTCTTGCAGTTCACCTGCATAAGGCTTGGGGGGAGGAATCCTTACATTGGAGCTGCTAACTGCGCTTGCGGAGTGGGGGCTTACATCTGGCGAGGTCGCGGTCGGCACTCGGTCTGAGAGTACTGCGACCTGGCGTGTAAGTGCCACAATTTGATCCGCCATGGCCTGGTTTTGCTGAAGCAAATTGGAGAGAAACTGTTGAAGTTCGGTCTGGTCTGCGTCTTGTGGGCTCGACATAATGTTACGCCGGTACTGCCCGCAGACCAGACCCGTACCCTGAGCTGTAGGGGGAAGTGGTAATACACGCACCCGCAGCAAAGGGAGCGTGTCTGGAGTGTGGTATAAAGTGTTGCCAGGCCAGGTGTAGTAAGGTAGACAAAACTTGCCGGTACCGGTTGTAGAGATAGAGTGAAGAATGCCATGCCGAGGTCAGGGAGTGGAGAGCGGAGATAGGTCCTAGTCCAAGCCGTGTTCAAGGGGTTACCAGAGTGAGTGTTGTCCAAGGAGTGCCGAGATCGAGAGCCAGAGGGAGTAGTCGTACAAGCCGCGTCAGAACCTATGAAAACACTGAGAGAATCCCGAAGTACTTCCATACAGAGACTATGTCGAGCAAAGACTGAGAGCAGAGAGGAGCTAGATAAAGAAGAGTGTGCAGAATGAGCGCACTCCGTAACGCGTGTACGTGCATGGACCGGGCCAGTGGATGGTGCAGGTGTGCGTACGGGAGGGCGTGGGCGCGCCCGGCGCTGAGCAGAGGAATCGCCGAGGGGAGTGATCCCGTGACGGCGGCAGGGGCGAGGAGCCGCAGAGGTTGGTAAGGCAGGATTGTTTTGTGTGTCCAGGGACTCCCTGAGGGGAAAGAGTGCTCTGTGTGGAGAGCGCGGAGGACGCCGATTCCTGACACGTTGTACCCAGTGGGTGAGGATTGTTCTGGAACGTTCTTGAATTTGTCAGAAAATCCACTCCACAGCACCCCTTTTCTGTGCATGTACGGTATTTATAGGATTCTGTATCTGGATTATTAAGATGAATATCCAAAGAGTGCAGAGTAGGTGTCGGAGTGAGAATGTATTCTTGCCGCAAGGAATAATATTGTGTAAGCTACCTGAGGGGGCACCTGTTACCATCATAATGAAGTTTTGCTAGCCTGTCAAATCAATAATAGACACCAAATAGTAAGAAACTGGATGGTTCCTAGTATAGAAGGAGGCCCATACAAGAAGTTAAAGACATTCTCTGGTGCAGTTCCAGTCACTACAGGGGAAGAATAATATGAAATGTGAGTAGCTCAGGCCACAAGAATGCTAGAGGAATGGCAGTGTAGGGACAGTGTAAAGAGGCAACACCCGTCCCAGAGTTTAAGGGGAGAGGCTGCTGATTTAATTTACTCGTACTGAAAATGCTTATGGTATTACTGCCACTGGAGAAGAACTCTATTATAGGTACTGGTCCATTAAGTAGTGATGAAAAAATGTTGTCGGCATACATTCAATACCTTGAAATTTTTTAGTGCGTAACATGCAAAAAGAGTGCGTAAGTAAAAAATGCATAGATGCCATGAGACTATTTTAGGTCCTGAGGGGAACCAAGTACAAGAACTCTGTTAATATATGACTAAGACTGCATAAACAAGTGAAAAGAAAAAAACATGCGTGGTGCTCTGAAAAAAAGCCAAGGAATTGTGTAAAACAAAAATAAAGTGAACGATGTGAACGATGAATATTTTTTCCTTTGTTTAACCAATAATTCTTCCCTGGTGATTTTATTCACTTCCTCTAATGCTTTTTCCAGATCTGTGGATGAGTAGCCCCTATCCTGGAACCTGGTCAGAAGTTCATGAGATTGTTTGATAAAATCCTCATTGTTGGAACAAATTCTTTTTAATCTTATTAATTGACCAATCAGAATGTTTCTCAGAAGGGACTTGGGATGGCAGCTGTCAGCTCTTAAAAAAGTGTTGCGTGAATTAGGTTTCCTATAGACATCTGAACTAATAAACATATTAATGTCAATAAATAATATGTTTATTAGTGTATCTCATGCACATATATATTGCCTGATTCATCGTTCACATCGTTTGTCACTGGGTTCAAGTTCCCTATTACATCATTCATCAACTGTGATACCACATTCGCGATTTATATTTTAAATTGCGGATGTGGTAAGCAGTATGTGGGCCGTACCACTCGTGCCCTGAAAACTCGTATTAGGGAACATATGAGACTTATTTAAAAGGGAGATCTTGTTCACCCAGTGGCACAACATTTTACCAACTACAGATTAGGAAACATTGATACATTTTCTTACATGGGGATAGAGCATGTGCCAAATCCCATCAGAGGGGGCAATAGGGTGGAACTTCTAGATAAACGAGAACTTTACTGGATTTTTACATTAAAGACCAGAATACCCTATGGCCTCAACTCTGATTGGGATTTGGCACCATATCTACATTGATTAATAATTATCTGTTCCATTGCTATTGCTGTTGAATTTGTTGCCTTATGATTTGGGGGTTGTCCTGCATGTTATGCAGGTTATGTCGGGAGAAGGGCGGTTTATCATTATAGATAATTTGTTTATCATATGAGATAGTTGGACTACTATTCAAGATCTATATCTACACCTTATAGGTATCCACACATTCTCATCTAATTTCTAGATCAACTTCTCCTGTTCTGTACATTGTCCTCATCTATATTTACCCTATGTGTGTTATAGTTCTATCAAAACCAATGTGGTGTGGATATTGAATTTAAATATGAATTCATTAAATATATTGTTTAAGCATATGGTTTTTAATATCAGTAGTACATTAATTAACATATAATATTTCATTATAACAACTATGATTAATTAATACATTTATTTTGTTTATTATATTATTGAATACATTAGTCACCCTCAGTCACTTCATTCTCAGTTTCTTTACAGTTCATTACACGATTTTTCCTTTTTTCAATAGATGTTGACATTTTAAACATACAGTATGTGTATGTATTTAGAGCGGTCATTGTTTCGCACTATTATAGACCTATATGAATTTATACATTAGTTAATATGTCCGTCTTATTGTTAGGTATTTTCTTTCTTTTATTAGAGATATTCATTTAATTTATGATGTTTCTTTTTAAATATGTCCTTTTTGGTTTTGTTTTTCCATTTTTGAAAGTCATACCGAGTATTCTAATGCGTGTTTTTTCCATTGCAATTGTTTTTATGTATTTGATCAAAAAGTTGTAGGATTTTGTATGTTCCATGGTACGCGCTGATGTCATCACGTTCGCGTCACTCCTGAGGGTTTCAGGAAGTGATCGGCGAGTGGACAGCAGCGCGGCTCATGGGTATTTAAAGACTGGTGAGTACATTTGATAGTCACCTTGAGAAAGAGCTTACGCTCGAAATGCGTTGATGGGGGTCTGTGTACCCCGTAATGTACAGTAGCTGTTTTTGCATGATCCATTAAATCATTCATTTTTATGGGTATATGCTCCCTTGGACATCATTCATTTTCCTTGTTTCCTGAGTACCAGTGCCTTTTTTTCCCATCACTTTGTGCATAAACAAGTGGACTGTTCACTCAGTTTATTAAAGAAGTAAGTGAGCAGGAGGATCGTGTAAGCACTCAGTGCCTTCAGATACTGATTATCGATAACCACTGTGAAATCAACAAAAGGTAGTGGTGATGATAGTCAGGAAAGGTAACACTGGGACCCAGACCTGAACAGATGGTTGAAACTATGTGCCAGACGATTTCTATGAGCCTGAGTGCTTCTCAGGAAAGAAGGGAGGTTAATAATCTTTTTAGATATCAGGCTACTTTTCAAGGGATGCCCAAAAGTCAAAACAATGGAGTGATGTGCTGCATAAGTAGCGAAGAGTGACATGGGCCATTTTAGTGCACCCAGTCCGAAAATCCACATACTGTAAGGTAATCCAGAAGCTTAGGCTAGGTCGCCGCTGAAGCCAGCAGCGCGTGTGGCTGTTTGAGTGCCTCTCACCAGCCCCTTATCTCCTCCCTACCTGGCCCCAGTGACGCCTCGCTCCCAGGCTCACTGCACACTGTGACACGTCAGCCAGCAGGGGCTATAACAGGATGGTGATCCTGAGCGGCAACACGTCACGTAGTGTGCCAGGGAGTCAATCAGCGGGACCCTAGCCTCTGCCTCCTCCTCCTTTCAACTTTGTTTAATTAAGGGCTGTTCCTCCGTCTTGTATCTGGCAGCAGGGGGGGTGGATTGATTTTCAGGGCTGGGAGGCTCACAATTGCAGCTCCCCCTGTTTAAGGTTTGTCACGAGTTTTGGGAAAAGCTGTGTGTGTTTGTATTTACCTACAGCAATATCGCACATTACCCCACACCTGTCATGGTCACACCCACCCGGACCATTTTGGCCATGCCCCGTGTGCCCAATCAAACTCCGTACAGCCTACTCAAACTCCGTACAGACCGCAGATCACAGTGAAGTGCTGTGCATGCGCCACCAGGACGCAAGGCGGGCGCACCAGCAATTGCAGTGGGCTTCAGCCTAAGTCAGAAGATCAGGCATCAGGGAAATGACAATAGAAGATCTGTGAATGAGAGTACAGGGCCACCAGTGAAGTACTGTAAGTCTACGCAAGTCTATCCCTACCAAGAGAGAAGACCAGCCCCACCTGCGTAGAGAACGTTTTGCCCCTCAGTTGACTGGAAGCAAGAATAGAAATCACCCATTGATGTGTCTATTTGACTACATTCAACTTGTAACACCTAGACAGGACAACACCCTGTTTAAAAGTACCAATTGTTTAAATGTGCCTCATGTGCTAACTTCGCTGGCTGTGCTGAACTTCATTCAGTCAAGTGACTTGTAAGACCTATATAGCTAGAGACACACTAGGAGAGTAGCAATGCAGGGGCAAGCAGCATACATTTAAAGTAGCATTTTTTAAGTAGAATGCAGTGTGAAATTGAACAGGGTGTTGAACAGGAGTGAAACAAGTGCACAATACCTGAATACTGGATTATGAACTATGCTGGAAAGGAGGACATTATCTATTCCAGACAGCACAAAACTTTTGCTGCCATGCTGCCACTAATATTTTTATTTGCTTTGACCTCACTTCTTTTCAAAATACACCCTTCTTTCTACCAGCCTCATTATATCTCTAGAAAGAACAACCCGTCTATAAGCTCAAAGGTAACATGCCTGAAGGTTAAGTACCTTTATACAATTGCAGTGGGAACTAGGAGCATCGGAGAGAGTAACGGAGAGTGTGCTGCTGTATAACCAGAGTAACCCATGTAGTATGCGCTGCACGACCGGATCAGCCTGGAGTAACCAATACTCATGATACAGCCATCCTAATCAGTCCTTGGCTCTCACTCTCTCTGTCCTCATGTTGTTCCGTGCGCACATGGATGACGTCACTCCGGCGCGAGTTCGATCCGGGACATCAGAATATGAAGAGAAAATCGATGTCGCAGCCATCCAGACACAGGGACTCACCAGGAAAAAGTTAAAAAGGTATGTTTATTGGAGTTACATTAAAAAAGACACCCAGGACGGACAAAAATAGAGAAGAACCTCCTCCTACGCGTTTCAGACATGTACTGCCCTTTCTCAAGGAGTATGGAGTGAGCCGTGGGGGGTGCTATTTAAACCTCTCACCGGCTAATAAAGCAGATGATTAACACCTGGTAGATAAAGTTGTATTAAACTTGCATTGATTAGATAGTCTACATGGTATAATTAAAAAGGAATTGATAGAAACAAACATAGTTGGAACATCATTAAGACTGATCCAATGGTTCCATGGAGTAAATATGTATTGTTATGAAGAATTAATTAATTAATTAATTTATTGATACCAAACCATTGCCCTTGATAGTATATAACAGGTGTGGGCAATTATAATTGATATGGCAATTTCTCAAGAGATTATGAATAATAACTTGAACACTATATAGTGAGTAAGGTAATATGGGAAGAAAAAAAGAAGGGAAGAAAAAAAGGGTCCTAGAAAATAGGCCGGCTGCCTGTGATATAACTCTGACCCCTGGTCAGAAAGTAGAAGTGGAAAAGATGTTATATCTATGGCGCTCAGCACTAATATCACGGAAAAAAGTCTCGGATGTAATTGGTCCAAGTGTTTTATTGCTACTCTATCCTACAGTATGTGTGCAATTTGGGCACTTTAGAGACTTTTTTCCGCTTTTGCTGTGTACTTTTGAAATCGCCACTGTGACGTCACTTTGCAGCCAGTCCACCCCTGCTTGTGGCTGCACTAAACGGAGAGCTCTGCGAACCACCCAGGTCCTCACTGACCAATCCGGGGACCCTCCCAGTGCATCTGCAGGCTGCAGATTGGTCGATCCGTCTGGAGCCCAGCTGACCAGAGGGGAGTTTCCCACAGAGACGGTGACCGAATGCAGAGGTGTTCCTAGGAAGGAAAAGCATCGCAGCTGCTGTCCCAGACGCCTGCCAAGGGAAACATACTCCTGACGCCTGTATGAGCGGCCGCCGAGTGGTAACTTGTGTGTTTAACACACTCAATGTTTATGTCCTAATACCTTGATGTACTCAGAATATTTATCCACTATTTTAATATACACTTGTTACTTTCATACTTCACTATTTGCATTGTGCGCTGTTTTTTTGTCTCCATATCTTCAGTGTTTGGGGGGTGCCGAGCCACCCTCTGTTTAATAGCAGCAGACGCTATCTACATCACATTACACGGTTATGATTTTTTTTTTTTTTTTTTCACACTGTGGTTTTTTTGTGGTTTTACCAGTTGAGTAAAAATTAGAAGGGTATATATTAATACACATTGTATCACTGATTATATTAGAGGTTTATTAGTTGCGCACGATATATTTTGTTTATCACTGGATGGATGAACAGCTGCTGGCTCTAGCGTCTGCGTTTGGGCGTGGAGCTCTCCTGTGTGCACGGGAGCAGACCTCTCCGGTCTGTGGTGTTTGCCTCTGTCTCCAATTCGGTCTGCGCATGTGCAGTGGCTGCCGTGGGATCGTTGCCTGCAGAGGCATCTCGCCCAGGCTCCGCCGAGTAGTGTAGTTTAGCAGATGGTGGCAGATTCGCTGCCGAACAATAGTTAGGCTGCAGCAGTGGGCTTCCAAGGGGGGTATCAGATGAATAAAATGTAGAGTTTCACGCAGGACCACCCTACGCATTTCGAAAGTCTTGCTTCCTTCCTCAGGGGTGCAAAGATAATAACAAAAAAGTCCCTGTGTGTCCCAGTAAATATAGTTCCAGTTTAAAGGTACAATACACATATCCCAAAACTTGGTCATGCGCAGTTGGTATACTGACGAATGGACTGGGAGGCTCAGCAAATACAAACATAAACATGGACAAATAAAACAAAAGACAACAATTAAAACATGAGAATATCTGGTTTGAATACACATAATTGAATGAAAGTAAATATAAATATAAAGATAGATAACAATGGCATTGTAAACAAATCGTCACTTGATGAAAACATACATAAATGTAGTGACAGTGTATATTAGTTTGGTCATATAGAGATTCTAGAATGCTACTCCATATTAGTCATTGCTAATCAGTTATTTTTTACCAAAGAGACCATAATAATACACCCAATGGCTATCTAGAGAAGCATGTTGAGCAGAACGAGGATCGAGACACCAGTTGATGTGATGTGACCATTACGTATATGGGTCACCATTATAACAATATTTTCCTATAATATGCCCTTAATGTGAAGTGACTAATATATTAAAAATACTAAGTTTGTAATTCGTAGATCCAAAAGGACTCTCTTCTTCCCAGTATACTTTTCATATCACCTCCACGCCAATTAAGTGTCATGGCCTCAATGGCCACACATTTAAGGCCCTTTGGGTCTTTATTGTGCACTTGGAGAAAATGGTTGGACACATTGTGTGAGACCAGGCCCCTAGTGATGTTATAAATATGTTATAAATATGTTCGTATAAACGACGTTTGATGGGCCTGGAAGTCATCCCCACATATTGCAGATCACTAGGACATTCAAGGAGTAAGGTAATATGAATTAATCTTAAATTTATAATTGAACAATACAAATGTGAATCTAGTCTTAGGTCTATATTGTAAACCAATTATAGATGCAACCATGGAAATATTAATGTAATAAATTAACAATAAGTAAGAAAATAATAAATACATAAAATATAAAGAAAATATATATATACATCATCATAAACATTATTTGGAATTGGCATATAGTTAGATCATGTATAACCAAATAAACAGTATATAAATGGACATGAGAAAAAAAGAGGAAAGGGAAAGGAAGGGAAAGAGGGGAGGTGAAGGGAAATGGGGGGGGGCGAAGGGAGAGAAGGAGGGGAGGGGGGGGGGAAACAAGGGGGGGAGGGAAATGGGGAGGGGGGAGGGAAAAGGGGGAGAAGGGAAGGAAAAAAGTGGTATGAAGACATATTAAAGAAAAACTTTTAGGTCCCACTAAGTGTTGAGACCTTTTGGTATGATGGTGTCTATGGCAAAAATCCAAAATGCTTCTCTTTGATAAAGAATTTTTGTCTCCACCTCGGATGTGTAATTTAATTTTCTCCAGAGCAATACATTTAAAGTGTTCAAGACTGCCATTTTGACAATCTTTAAAATGACTTTGAGACCGGATGAGTAATATCCATATTTTCAATGTGTCTCATGTGCTCAAGCATCCTTATCTTGAATGCTCTAGTGGTGAGTCCCACATATCTTTTATTGCACCCGCAGGTGATCATATAAATAATATGGTCAGAGTTACAATTTAGGAAAGAGATTATTTTAAATTCTTTAGTATTTTTACTGTTGGAGAAAATTTGGGATTTTTGAACATGTTGGCAAACTTTGCATTTTCCACATGGTCTACATTACACCATGTAAACTCTATCTAATCAATGCAAGTTTAATACAACTTTACTGTATCTACCAGGTGTTAATCATCTGCTTTATTAGCCGGTGAGAGGTTTAAATAGCTCCCCCCACGGCTCACTCGATACTCCTTGAGAAAGGGCAGTACATGCCTGAAACGCGTAGGAGGAGGTCCTTCTCTATTTTTGTCCGTCCTGGGTGTCTTTTTTTAAGTAACTCCAATAAACATACCTTTTTAACTTTTTCCTGGTGAGTCCCTGTGTCTGAATGGCTGCGACATCGATTTTCTCTTCCTATCATTATATCTCTAACTCTATTTATATATCTCCATCTATCCTTCCTTCACCACTTCTCAGTTCACATGAACTCCTTTCTTACCTGCGCCCTCAGACGCAACACAGCTATACCTCCTGCACTAAAACACCCCCCTACAAATCAACCTCACACGTTCTCTTTCTATCCATGCTTCTCCTCCTTGCTTCTGGGATATCTCTCCCAATCCTGGTCTCTGCCTTATTTTTGTATGCTCACATCCTCGCCTTCCATATACAGGCAGTCCTCGGTTATCCAGCGAAATCCGTTCTGGAAGTAGCGTTGGATAGTGAAACCTTTGTAAAGTGAGTCCCATGTTAATTGGTGGCAGTGGACATTGGATAACGCAATCAGGCATTGGATAACGCATTCAGGCGTTGGATAACACATCGAAACGCATAAAAAAATGGCCCTTGGTGTTGCATTGTAAAGCGTTGGATATGTCATTTGTTGTAAAGTGAAACGTTGGATAACGAGGACTACCTGTTCAACTTGTACTCCAGGCTATAACTGGATACCGACTTGATCTGTGCCTCAGAGCTATATTAGCACATTTTGTGGGCTCTTTTTGCACTTGATATACATTTTTGTATATATCATAGTAAGCTGTTCATGTATTAATGAGGCTGTAAATTGATACAACCTTTGATTTGTGCCTCAAGGCGCTCTAACACAGTTTGTGTGCCTATGTAACATAGCTATCATATTAGGTACTTTACTATCTATTGTACCAATCGCAGGTTCTTTGTAGGAATAAGTATACGTCATTTATTTGTAAATATTAACATTATCAGTCACACGCTACCTGTTTATGATATACAGGTTTTTAATTACTTCTAGTGCTGTACCTAGGGGATATCCACTACCAACTGTGTCCTATTGAGGTTCTAATTACTATTAATGTAATTTACTGCTAACTATTAGGATTTCCCCTCTGTATCAGTTTTAGTTACTTATGTATATAGCACATTGGTCTGTCTTATATGTTTAGTCACCGTAGTGATATATTCACTTACATATAATTTAGGTAGATTTAGTCATACACATCTATTAATGTTTTCTTGTAACCTTTTTTTATTTTTTCAAATATAAATAAAGTTTTATTTTAAATTTTCTATCAAATGATACTTTACAATGAGTGCTATCAAAAGGGTGTGCTTTCCCCTAATTTCATAATCGTTCTCTATCCCCTTTTGCACCTTTGTTACCAATTCATTAATTTGTTAATTAAGCTGAAGCGAGAGTTTCCTTCCCTTCCCCCCTTACCCCTTACTCACTAAAATAACTAATGACCTCCATGCTGCCAAAGACAGAGGTCATTACACT
Organism: Ascaphus truei; assembly: GCF_040206685.1. Taxonomy (NCBI): domain Eukaryota; kingdom Metazoa; phylum Chordata; class Amphibia; order Anura; family Ascaphidae; genus Ascaphus; species Ascaphus truei. Next base: position 346,853,160 of record NC_134486.1, read on the forward strand.
CTGCTCATATTACTCGACCTCTCTGCAGCATTTGATACTGTGGACCACCCTCTTCACCTTCACATTCTCCCTTCTCTTGTCATTCGTAACAAAGCTCTATCCTGGATCTCCTCTTTACCTCTCCCATCGTGATTTCAGTGTCTCTTTTGCTAACACCTCCTCCTCTTTCGATATCTCTGTGGGGTTACCTCAGGGCTCTGTCTTGGGACCCCTTCTCTTTTCTCTTTACACGTTCTCTCTAGGTGACTTAATCACATCTCTTGGCTTCAAATATCACCTCTATGCTGATGACACACAAATGTACTTTTCTACCCCTGACCTTACACCTGCTGTAAAAACTAAAGTTTCTGAATGTCTCTCGGCTATATCATCCTGGATGTTTCTCCGCCTACTTAAACTTAACATGGCAAAAACAGAGCTCCTCATTCTTCCTCCCAAACCTGGCCATTTTTCCTCCTTCCACATTACTGTTGGAAGTACTATCATTCAACCAGTAGCCAAGCACGCTGCCTAGGGGTCATACTCAAATCCTTTCTCACATTCTCTTCTCACATTCAAAAGGTAGCAATAAACTGTCATTTTTTCCTCTGCAATATTACCAAGATACGCACCTTCCTCTGTTGCTCGACTGCTAAAACTCTGACACAGACCATGATTCTCTCCTGTCTCGATTACGGTAACCTCCTGCTGTCTGGCCTTTTTTCCTCTCACCTGTCTCCTCTACAATCTATCCTAAATGCTGCTGCCAGAATCACTCTACTCTTTCCAAAATCTGTCTCAGCGTCTCCCCTGCTGAAATCACTCTCCCGGCTTCCTATCAAATCCTGTACCACACACTCAACTTTCCTCCTCATTTTTAAAGCGTTACACTCCTCTGCTCCTCCTTTCATCTCAGCCCTAATTTCTCGCTATACACATCCCGACTCTTGCGTTCTGCTCAAGGATGTCTTCTCTCAGCTCCTTTTGTATCTAAAGCCCTCTCCCACCTTAAACCCTTCTCACTGACAGGCCCCACACCTCTGGAATGCTCCTCCCCTCAATATCCAACTAGCACCCTTTCTATCCATATTTAAGACCCACCTCAAAACACACCTGCTTAAGTAAGCATATGTTTAGCTACATGGCTTATAATTAACACCTCATACATTAACCTTGGCCCGCTGCAGACACACTTACCAAAATGCCCTCATACTGTCCTGTATGTTCTTCCTATCAACAAATTAGAATGTAAGCTCTTTGGAGCAGGGACTAATTTTCCTAAATGTTACTTTTATGTCTGAAGCACTTCTCCCCTTCATGTGTTATTTATATTATTTGTAATTTATATAATGATATGTTTTTTTGATTGTCTGTAATGCTTGGCACACCACGAACAAGGTGGGATCCCGATACTGAGGTGAGAAAGTACAAAACTGTCAGAGAGTGGATAGTCAGCATAGCTGGGTCTGGGTAGGAGAGATCTGGTTTGTTGTGATACTTGCCGAAGTCCAGGGGCAGAGCCAGAAGGATGGTCTATGTCCATTGAGCCATGATATGGGGTTGGAGCAAGGAGAGTAGTAGTATATCCAATAGCCGTGGTCAAGGATGGAGTGGTGTGGGTAGTCAGATGCAAGCCGGGGTCTTTACCCAGAGAGGGTCCAATTGTCAAGCCGGGGTCTTTATCCAGAGAGGATCCTAAAGTCAAGCCGGGTCGGTACACAAGGGAAGCAGCAGAGAAACACAGGAACAAGGTACAAGGCAAGGCACAGCAATCGCAGGTACACAAGGCTACACAGGTTTATACTCAGCAAAGTGCGTAGCAGGAAAGAATTGCCCATTAGGATTAACACAGTGGGGATTCCTGCTTCTGAATGGGACTCCCAATGTTTGAATCCTACTGGGCTGCATCAGTCTGGGAGAGATGTACAGTGAGAGTCACTCTCTCTGTTCACCTTTAACAGGCAATTCTGCTGCTTTTATTTTATTTTAATAACATCTTATTGAAGCAGGGGTCTCCAGAGCTAAATCGCATTAATTTCAGCTATGGGGACCCCCTGCTTCCTGAGTTAAAGGCCTCGGTATGGGGTGCTGGTATCTCCGCCATATTTAAATGTCCAGGTCACGTGGGCCATGGGAGATTGCCCCAGATTTTCCAAGGCAAGTCATCGGATACTAGCTGCATCTATATAACTGCTATATCGTGCAAGATATAACAATCAATGATAATACTATTTTTCCAAGGCTTTATTGTAACACATCTCCCAACCTATGTAAATACCTGAAACAACTTTAACACTAAATGTCTGCTTGATGACTCGGCTTGTGGATATGTGTTTCTCGTACCACAGATGTGTAAACATCACACAAAAGTTGATTATGACATTTCACCTACTTCTGCTCTGAAAAGGGCATGAGGCTAGATAATGTATTGAGCTTAACAATTTCACAAATCCAGGAAGATTATTACTCCTGCTTGATAAAGGTCTAAATCAGCCCTCAGTTGTACATAGAGGGCTAATATGGTAACATTGATACATCTAAATCTCTTAAACACTTCCTCGTCCCCCTAGCAAGTTTTTTTAGGCTCTTAAGACCCTAGGTCTTATGACCATCTTTCACCATTCTCTCTACACACACTTTCCTCTCCTCTCCGACACTTCATCTGCTGGTCACATTTATATTCACAGTTAATGGTAATTTAGATATTACTTAAATAACATGATATTAATTGTATGTGTTAACTACTATATAGCAGTGCTGAGTGAATACCAAATAAGTATGATTAGGGCTCATTTGCATCCAATTTAACACACCAGTCATAATTCATAACGCCAAACATTTAATACTAAAAAAAGGGGGAGAACCGGCGCCTCTAAAATATAAAATCTGACCAAATATAAAGTCCAACAAGAATGAAGAGGAGTCCTGTGAGGAATCTTCAACGAAGTCTCAATCGGGACAGACAAACATATAAGACAAAGATAAAAAAAGACAAAAGAAAAAAGATCATAGTGTAACTTACAAAACAAACAAAAAGCACTGAAAGGATTGATAAAAGGATTATTACAAATTTAATACAATGTAAAATAAATGAAACAACATACACATGTATGTGGGCTAGAGACACTAAAAAGGCTGTAACATCCGGGAGGGGTAAAATTGGAAACCTACTTACAGCAATGCTGAAAAGTAAAAGCCCGTGGAGCAACTTGTCTTTAAATTCGGACCAAATCCTCTGCAAAGGTGGAAACTGCAGCCTTCAGGGATCCACACCACTGGAACAACCGCTGCTAAACCACACACAGACCTTGGAGTGAGTGGGATGTATAGCAGAGGGGAACCGGAGCTGCACGCTGTGGAGGGATCGCCTGGCACCAAGCACACAGACCATCAGGTCGCGCGATGTGTGGGTGACGTCACACCTCAGCGCGAGAGCAGGGGGAACACCCAGGAAGGCAGATAAGCTCAGAGGAGCTGAGGCAAAGTCTGAGAGGACAGTGCGCACACGGGGGGTGGATGATACAAATCTCAGCCAGATAAAAAACCACCAAAATGGGTGGTTTTTTATCTGGCTGAGATTTGTATCACCCCCCCCCCCCGTGTGCGCACTGTCCTCTCAGACTTTGCCTCAGCTCCTCTGAGCTTTTCTATATAATACTGTCACTTATTTTGTGTCATTTTTCACAGTTACCGCATCAGCGCTTATTACACTGCTCTTCGCCAAACATTTAATGGCAAGAAAACATGAATAAAGGCATGTTAATTTAATTACTGAATATGGCATTTGTTAATGCACAAGTAAACTAAAGTTAAAGTCAACTTAATTAGCCTTATGCCCTATAGTGAATCTAGTCCAAAAATGTGTTCCAGATCAACAGTGATTGGAAGATGATCATTTGAGTTAATGAAATAGAGTATGTGATAGGCTGAGAAGAAGATAACGATTTAAGATACAAAATGTATGTTGTGGTTGGCCTGCCAAAATAATTTGCAGACAACTCAAGTTTTTATTATATTTTCTGGCTTCCTGTGGGTTATACAACACAATGGCAGCTGATTATAAAAGTTGTGTTACTATACATTTTATCACTTCTGAGAAAACTGCATATATAAGAAAAAAAATCATAAAATACATAATCCCTCTTGTTTTAAATTCCATATTTCCTGGAATAAAGCTGGTGCTTTTACTTAACACAAAACTAGAACAAACTTTTGACAAATGATGCACATTATGTTAAGCATGAAGTATAATAGCCCTTATTAAACAAAAAGGTCTGCAGTACTTCTTGACATACTTTACAGATGTAGTGCCTATTATTCTAAACTCGCAAGCATTAACAAGCAATATCACCAAATGCAAAATTTATTATGGCACTATTCAAATAAATTGAGCCCCAAGTAACAAGATCAATTGATTTCAGATAAATATTCTGCAAATTGAGAACTTTTAGCACATTTGCATTTAGTATAACAAGTTCTACATCTGCATATCAGTGTGACAGAGACACACTGGTAGAGACAGATAATAAAGAAGACATACTGTACAATACAGAAATACAGAGAGAGAAAATAGCACAAATAAGAGTAATCCTGATTTCCTCACACTGTGATGGTACTGTCCAATCACTTGCGTCTCTCAAATATATACTGTATGCAAATATATTGTGCAGACCCCTTTCCCTATGCCTAAGGAAAATTATTCAGCGACTACACACACTGCTATACCGGTTGCTCACAGGAGGCCTAAGCCTCCGCTACTGGGTGATTGGAGTGAGCTCTTTCTCCTATAGTGCAGCGCTTCCACCTATGAGGGATCCCAACGTTGGCAGGATAACCCCTCACAGGAACCAAACACAGTAATAAAAAATACATACACAGGTATATAACCAATATTTACTGATATACACCTATAATAACACAACATTAGCAACCTCCCAATGCAATACCCACACACAACACCCAACACCCAACACCCCAGTGTGGTTCCCCCAAAGTACTGAGGGTTCCCTAGGCACCTAAACACCCGGTGTCCACAGAACTTTCCCACCAAAGGTATGAGGTAGTGCTACCCCTGTGTGGATTGTTGGTGCATTTTATACCTCCCTGGGCACTCCTGTACCCAGGTACCACCGATGAACCAAAAGGGATTAGCCAGGTCCCACATCGTGGGGCCTCCAACAATCACCTCATGCCTTAGGGTCCTGGTCTGCCTCATGGATGAGCTCTAGCAGGAATGTTTCACGTGAATGTTTATAGTGCCCTGGCATGGTCCCAGGCCGCAGGACACTGCGTATCTGTCCGGTCACCAGTACCACAGCACTGCTACGTTACTACTGGGAAGCGTCCCTATCTTGGGGCCTTGCCTGCAACACTTTACTAGTGGTGACTCAGGGCCTAGCTGGGGCCTACAGGTTAATACTAGGCCTTGTCCAGGGAAGCAGTGCTCTCTGGACACTACCTGCTCCATTGACTCCCTCCTTACGACTGGTGCATGTGTCCTCCGCTCCGGAGGATATCCTGCTTCTCTGCTCGAGCGCGTGTCCCCCGCACCGGAGGTAATAAGGGGCTTGGCTGCATGTAATGTACATAGTATTGCTACGGACATTTTCTTGAAAAAACAACATTGAAATCCATTTTCTAATGTATTTTGATTTAAAACATAGCAGTGTCTGTTTTAATTAAGTGGCATTTAAAACAAATAATCGGTTGTTAACATGTGATTGTATTTCTGTTTCTCAGCCCCTTGTGGTGGACATTTGACAGCATCAAGTGGAATTATTTTCCCTCCAGGCTGGCCTGGGTATTACAAGGATTCATTGAACTGTGAGTGGGTGATTGAAGCAAGATCTGGACACTCAGTTAAAATTACTTTTGAGAGGTAATACAATAAACAATGTTATACATTGTGCAACAATGTGCAGAAGCTAAGGCATAATTAAAAGGCAAAGCTAAAGCTGCCAAGAAATGTCACTCTGAGGTAGATGAGACTTTGGTTGACTTTTAAAATTCTAAATTCACCTCTTTATTGTAATCTGTGTTGACATGTAAAATATTGTACAATGTTCTGATTTTAAAGTTCAGGAGGTTAACATCTCTACAGACAAATCTGAATGGTATTGAACAGTGTTATACTGTAGCAAGAGAGGGTGTCAGCTGTCTGGTAAAAAGATAGCCAGCAGAGAATGATTTCATGCTTCATCATCTGTCATAAATCTAAGCCCTAAAGATTCAAGGAGCATAAAATTGTAAATGCGAGGCTCCAGGAATAATGGAGTATAAACAGACATGCTAGGCAAAATTGGATCTCTTCTTAACTCCACTACTGCAATAGAAAACCACAGTATAATACTCTGCAATGTGCTGCAGCCTGCTGTGAAAGTTTATATGCTAATTAGGTTAATTAATAATCAATAGTGCACAATTTTGACAAAGGAACATTGGTAGGGATCATTCCCTATCTATATGAAATATGGTGCTATTGTCAAGACAGCCATTAGTGACAAGAAATGGGAGTTATTGTAATAGCTATTATTTGTAATTATTTTTAGTGTTACAATTGTAAAATATAAATATGTTTAAATATAACATTTTAAATTATAGATATATATATTAGAATTGTTCCTGTATGATTAGCTCTTGTGTTTTCCACTAACTTATATCTAGGAACATTTTAAGTATTTTACCAACCATAATACATTTGTAATTTGGGTAAATAATTAATTTTCTACCATTAACTAAGTAATTATTTTTAGATTTCAGACTGAAGTTAATTATGATATTTTGGAAGTACGAGATGGGCCAACCAATTCATCACCATTAATTGGAGAGTACCATGGAACACAAGCACCACAATTCATCATTAGCACGGGAAACTACATGTATCTGTTATTCACAACTGACAATAGTCGTTCCAGTGTGGGCTTTCTAATTCGCTATGAAAGTAAGTCTTATCTTTCTGTGGTGTGATGTGCATACCCACATACAATTGGATCCTGATTATGATATTTTTTTAAACGAAGGTCATCTGATGTACTGTACATCTGTTTATAGTCCATACTGCCTTAATTAGTAGAGATGTGTGGAACGTTCTCTCTCTCTCTTTCTCTCTTTCTCTCTATTTACAAATCTGAGTGAAATTCAAGTCAAAATCCAAGAAAGGCTTATCCTACAAAAAATAAATAAAATGTAATACCCGGTTGAACGTTTCAGTTTGTAAATAAAAAAAACCAGTGGAAATTTGCAAAAATGTTAAAAGTTCAAGATATTAGCAAAAAAAAACACAAATAAAAGTGTCCACCCTTAATATTTACTAAGCAGTGCTACTTCATAAGAGATATTACCTTTGAGTCAATGTCTAAGTGAGGGTCTGTGAAGATTTGTGGCTATATCTACTAACTGGTAGTATACCATGAGACACTGTGATGATAAGGGGGTAAGCAGGCTGACAATAAAGGTATTATGCCCGGCTGGTTACCTCTGTGCCATATTTGGGGTTTTAGAGTGTCTGCTCTTGGACCCGTTTATTGTATCTGCAATGTATGTAATTGTGTGACAATAAAGAATGTTCTGTATTTTACCTTTCCAGGTGGGCCAGCAAGCAGAGATTGCTAGGCTATGAGTTTCAAGTGGGGGTTTACGGAGAAAGTTTTGTCAGAATGTGCCTAGGTAGCGGGGTTGCAGAGTTGCTGGATACCACAAAAATGTACCCAGGAATCAGGTCGGATTCTCGGAAACATTGAGACACATTGCTCCAGCAAAATCCCCCCTTGAAAATGCTAGCGCGACTCACCGCTAGGATTCCCTGCTTCAGCACACTGGGGCATAGGGATGTGTGGTATCCCTGAAATGGTAAAGGGGCCCTAGTATAAGGGGGATGCCGAGTTAATGCCCTGACTACCCAGAACCTGGTATAGGGGTTCTGAGGCTACTCCAACCATATGAGGTTGCAAGGGTTTTTATGAAACCTAAGTCCAGTTGTTTAGATAGGAATGAGATACAGCCCGAGAATGAACCTAAGTGTTTTTCATTCTCTTTGGGACTTAGAAAAAATATGGGAAAAAATATTTTGTTTCACATGTTTATACTGTAAGTACATATGCTTGTGTACGGTATTATGAGCTAGGGACTTCCCAGTCCATGGTTCCGAGAGACCATGTGGCTACCAAGCTTGGTGCCACCAAGTCTGCTCGGGTCCCGGACATGAAAGCCTCAGAGGTTGCCAAGTTGTGAAAGGCATTTGGGCACCTGGTCTAGGCTCAAGTACTCACTTTCTGGGATGAATGGGAGTCCTCGGATAGCCATTTGCCCCAAGACACTGTGAGGAGCTTAACCCAGCGGCTGGTAGAGGTGCCAAGTTGGTGCATGCCCTTGTCAGAATGCAAATCCATGCTTGCTCGGCTTAGATAGACTGGCAACGCTCTGATTGGCTGGTAGGATTTTTCCCACACTCGGATTGGCTGGTGTAATTCATGAATGAAGCTGAAATACTATAAGAAATCCAGCATCCAATCCGTTCGATGGATTCTAAGCATCAAGACAGCAGCGGCAAATTCGAAATCACCAAAAGATGCTTTGAGAGAAATACCAGCGAGCCGCCTTCAGAAATTTTAGGGCAAGTCATTTTCTAAGTCCCACTATTAGGAGCCAAATTCTGAAAAGAGAACATATATGTCGCAGCAAGGATTGCAAGCTGAAAAGAGTACCAGAACATTTGGTACTATCTCCCGGTCAAGGGATTTCGGCAGCTCCGGAGCAGATACAGCGGTGGCATCAGGAGCTTCATGTCGATTTGAGTTCCAGGACATTTCGAGACAAGTCCTGGTCAACCTAAAGACTTGGTTTTACCTCTTATTTCAACTAGGAAAGTCTAGTTTTTTTTAGCCCAGACCCCCAGTAAGTGTGTTTTCTCTTGTATTTCGTAATCCACTGTGTGTACGTTTGTTTCAATGGAATAAATGACAATTTATTTTACTAACTTGTTTTGCTCAGTGAATGATCCCTGTAAAAAAGTTTAAATACCTTGTCTCCCATGACAGACACATACCCCTGAGTGGGCCCTAGGGTATCTTCTGACAATGGAAGGTATCTTATAGAGTAGGATCACTTAGTAAATATGAACCAAAATGTCTCAACATATTTATTTACAGTAATTCTGAATTAAAGTTTGAATGTAAACAAAAAAGTTTAGATTGCTTAACCAAAAGCATGCTGTCTTAACCATTGGTATTTTCTTTATGAGAAGCAGACAAATCAGTTATTCATCTTGTTACACAGTTCCTCTGTTATATACAGTTATACATGTATATAGAATCATGCCTATAAATAGCAAACCAACTTAAAGTTTAATTGTTAGGAACAAACACATTTGCTAGTTATTTTATGTTCTAGTCCCATTTGAGCACCACCACAAGGTTAAGAAATACATGTTGTGTATGGTAATGTATTGTATTGTGACGTTTGTGATATTTGACCTGTTTGTTATTGACATTCGATAAAGGCAATTAGATTCGTGAAGGTGACAAACTAGTGATCATGAGAAAATGACCTATACTTTTAATGGTCAGTTTTGCATGACCTCATATATCTTCAATTAATCTTCCCAAGTTGTGACATGAATGAGAGAACTGAATAAATAAATAGAAACAAATTTGAACAGATAAATAAATATAATGTAGCATGTTCAGTTATACTGGCAATTGGAGTAAAATTAAATTAAAGCAAACTGTATTAAGATGAAGAAAAGTACAGAGATGAATAAAGAGCTACACTCCAATGGTCTTTTCTAAATAAAAGTTGGGTTTATTGAGCAGTGATCGACGTTTCAGTCCACTTGCGAAACTTTCTCAAGATAGTCCAATCCAAAGTGATATGGTGCTCAGTCACAGTATAGGCTAAAGAAAGTCCTTTTCAATTTCTAACAACACGTAGTGTCTGGAATGCCTTCAATTGGTATTGTCTCCAAATCAATAAAGATAATAATACTATGCCCGGGAGAGTGAAGCGCCTAGTGGTACCCACCACATCATGTGGCGCAATATATAATAATAAGCTTCCTTCATTATGTATATAGGAGAAAAGTATGAGGTACACTGGCGACACACTTTATTCGAGCTCGGCTAGTCCCACGAATTCGGGTATACCCGGGTGTATTGAGGTTTGTGACTGTTTTCTGCCCGAGTGCATTGAGTTATTTTCCGGCAGGGATTGAAGCATTTTATTCCCGTTGGCTGCAATACTGCACAGTACATATATATATACTGCATTACAATTCATGAATTTATGCCATCTGGTAGACACGCGAAGCATTGCAGCCTATTAAATCCTAATCATTATCATTTAACAGATTAGCCGCCCATCAGCCAGGCATGAACCCAGGCTGGGAAGGCAAATGCAACGGGGCTTGTCAGAGGTGAGGAGCGGCGCATTCCAGGTATCTGCCAGGTACATACCGGGTATTTGCTCGAATAAAGTGTGTCGGTGCAGTAAGGTAACAATAATGATGGCTACTGCCTATTATCTTATTTTTTAATCCCTCTCCAATTGTGGCAGTTCCGTGAGGCGTGCAATCCATTGAAGAAATAGTCCAGATGCAGTATGTGAAAAAACGAAGCACAGCTATAGCAGCAAAAAGAGGATCAGCCACGGGTTGCTCCAATACAAAATGTAATTTAATAAGCTCACATGGAAAATTGTGACAAATAAACTATGCGTTTCGCACGCCCCGCGCTTTATCATGTGTAAAGAAAGGGTGTAGACTTTCATTTTTATAGATGCCAAAATTGATGATGTCATCGGCCCGCGACTCCCCCAGCCATCGCTCCATGGTCACATAAGACAGCGTCACTCCCTATTGGCCAGTGAAGTCAGCTGACTCCGATAAGGAAACATAGCCAGATGTAAGAGCATATACAGTAAGCTCAACATAAAACCTGGCATAAAACATCAAAAAGCTGATAAAAAAAACTTGGAAAATATAAGGCTACACCACCTGGTCCAAAAATAAATAATACTCAAACAACATACAGTACAGATAACAGCAAAAATTAAAACATACACAGAAATTAAATCATAAGGTCTAATGGTCTAATAGATAACCATGTACTAAAACACAGTTATAAACAGTACTAGATAGACAACAAGATAACAACAAAATAACAAGACCCTTCAAAAAAATCTGTCAAATATCCCTCACCAATAAATTGTGGATATAGGTGGATTGTGGATATAGGTGGGACATAGATCATAATTTAACTACAGAAGATGATTATTAATTAGTCTAACAATAGATAGTCAAAACATAACAGCATGGTACATATACAGCACCAGAATATGTACACATACAATATAACCTGGTATAATAAAATCAACCACCCTTTTGCACAATTAACCAGTGTTGGTGAAGAATATATAAACAAGGACTTAACTCCATAAGGGAGTATATGTTTAATAAACTGTATAAGCAAAGTATTTATTACTAACCTAATACAGTATATCAATTCTTAATGGACAAGAACATCCATAGGATGTCTTTGTACTCTGTAATACTCTATTCATACTGTCTATCATACTCCAAGGTCCTTAACATAACGGGGCCTGTATTTCGGTAATTAGGGGGTCCCTGAGGCTGAAATCAAATTGGTTCAGCTCAGGAGACCCCCTGGTCTTGCACACTATTAGTAAAAATAAAATTTGAGCAGCTTTGTAACCTTAGCGGAAAGCCGCTATGACAATGAAGCGATTAAGACACAGTAGCTGTTTTTTGGGGGGCAGAGGGGGTGAGTGAAGGGGGTACTTGGCCCAGGATGGAAACCGCTAGGTAATGAAGGGGTTAACCCTCCAGTGACACACCCGGTAAGCCTAACCACCCACCCTGGGCCAATTACCTCCTTCACCCAATCCCTCTACCTGCAATAAACATTAAAATACCTACTACCTACCAATACACAACCCACCCACTGTACCCCCCAACAACTCCCCAACCCCCAATAAATACAGTACACTAATGGGCAAAATGACTATTATCCAGATATGGATAATAGTCAATTTGTCCCTTTAAAATAAAAATAGCCAGCATAAAGTAACGATAGCTTGCACTTGCCCCTGCCAGGATGAAGGCCGTCTTCATCTTGATCACCTTCCATGTCCTCCATCAAAAATGCAATCTAATGGCCCCCTAACCCCTTAATCACCTTAGCGGATAGTAACCGCAATAGTAATTAAGGGGTTAACCCACCCTCCCCCACTACCAACCCGGGAGGCCTAATCACCCTACCCAGGGCAACTACTCCCACCCTACACCTACTCTACCCATTGATTGGTGCATTGTTAAAGCATGCCCATATAATATGGGCATGCTTTGCCACTCTAGCAATAAATGGGCAAGCTAAACAAAATCAGGCACAAAAAAATCATTACAAATGCCAATAAACCAAATGATTGGAACATGGTACATCATGCCAATAAAATATGGGCACGATTTACCACTATGACAGTCAATGGTCAACCTAAAAAATAAACAAGCATCAAAAATACTACATTAAATCAAAACAATCACCAAAAGAAACACACCAAAAATAAACAAACAATAAAAAAGTAAACACCAAAAAAATACCATAAATTAATCAAATAAAACACCAAAAAAAACTCATAAATAGAAATCAAAACACCAAAAATAAACAAGAATTACAAAAACAATCAACAAAGAAACACAAGAATTATACAAAGCAATCAACAAAAATACATACTGTATAAAAGAAATAAAAACAAGCCTTTGCCAAAAGGGGGCATAGATAAATACATTGGCAATCAATGGACAAGCAAAAAAATAAAAATTAAAAAAATCATAAAAATAACTGAAATTAAAATAACATACATTCAATGGTTTTTCTAATATTTAGTTGTCTTCACCCTCCAATTCCTGGCGTATCAGGAAGCTTTTGATCAGCAACGCAATGATTCTCATCTTCAGGTAAGTTGCTTCATCTTTTCTTCTATTCTTCTCTTCTTTCTTCTCTTCTGTACTTGTAATCCATTCCAGGGCAGGGGAGGGGGGGGGGGCAGAGAGATGTGTTCCTGCCATCTTCTTGAGGTCAAATACTGTCAAATGACACACCTCCAATCCTATTGGATGGTGTACTATGTGACAGAACCTTTTTTTTTTTTAAAGGATGTGACGCCATGTAAAGGGAGGGAAGCTAGCCAATCAGGAAGGTTGTGCTTCCCCCCCTTTAAGATGATGTCGCCAAAAACAAGATGGCTGCCATCATATGTTACTCCAACCAATCGAATTGTGAGATATACCATGTGATGACGTCACATCCTTTACAAAAATAGACTCTGCCACATGGTTTACTGCAACCAATCAGAATTGGGGATATACTATGTGATGCCTCACATGGTATATCTCACAATCCAATTGGTTGGATTAAAATATGATTGAAGCCATCTTGTTTACGGTAACGCCATCTGAAAGCGGGGGAAGCATAGCCATCCTGATTGGCTGGCTTCCCTCCCTTTACATTATGTCACATCCTTTAAAAATAAAGAGGTTCTGTCACATGATACACCATCCAATAGGATTGGAGGTGTGTCATTTGACAGTAAATGTTATGTCACTGGCCTTATATAAGGCCTGTCTCATCTCATTTGATCTCAAGAAGATGACGGGAACACATCTCAACAACCCCCCTCCCCCCCCAAGCATGGATTACAAGTACATAAGAGAAGAAAGAAGAGAAGAAAATATGAAGCAACATACCTGAAGATGAGGATCATTGTGTTGCTGATCAAGGGCATGATGTACCACTGTGCCAATCAATGGGTAGAGGGTGGGGGTAGTTGCCCAGGGTTGGTGTTTATGCCCGCCAAGTGGATAGCAGGGGAAAGTGGGTTAACTCATTAATTACTATAGCGGTTACTAACCGCTAAGGTCATTAAGCGGTTAAGGGCCATTAGATTGTATTTGTTATTGTACTGTTGCTGCCAACAGAGGACATGGATGGTGATGAGGGTGAGGACAGCCTTCACCCTGGCAGGGTTAAGTGCAAGTTTTATTTATTTTATGCTTACAGGTTTTATTTTAAATGGGCAAATGTACTATTATCCATATTTGATTAATAGTAATGTTGCCCATTACTGTACTGGATTTGTTGGGGTTGGGGAGGGGGGTGGGTTGTATTTATTTAAATGTATTTCACTGGATTTTTTTGTTTTTTTAATTATCGAAATTCCTGTTAGCCATCTTTGGTTAATAGCACTTTTACCCATGTCTATTGTTGAGACAGGGGGTGTGTGAATGTGGTAGTTGCCCCAAGTGGGTGTTTAGGCTTTGTGGTAGGGTAGCACAAGGATTAACCCCTTAATTACCTTAGTGGTTTTAAGGTAATGAAGGGGTTAACGTCTGCTGCCACCCTCCCGCATGGAATAAACACCCATCCTGGGGCAACTACACGCTTCACCCACCCTCTGTACGAACAACTATGCAGTGCCTGATTTGTAACCCTTTCATTACCTTAGCAATTAGTCACTAAGGTAATGAAACTTGCAGCAAATTTTCCTTCCACAAGATTGATACTGAAGGCCACGCAGAGACCCCTTGACACCCACAGAGATCACCTGGAGGCACCCGAACACCCGCGGGACCACACAGAGAACCTCGGACACCCAGGGGGACCAGCTGGAGGCCCCCAGACACCCACAGCAAACATGTGGTGAATCCCAGGGTCCCCAAGGTTCTCTGGGAGGTCTCAGCCAGCCTCCCATAACAATCCTGTGCAGAAAAAAAATGCTTTGACACGTCTTGCAATATCTTTAGTGCCAACCTTTATCTGAAGACAAACTATTGCAAGATTTTAAAGTTTGATAAGCTTATCACTGTTTAGTGAATAGCTATTACTGGCAAAAAAACAAAACAATTTGGCTTTTTTTGGCCCGTCGGAGACTTTTTTGCCTCTGGCAATGTTCGTTAAAAAGCTGTTAATGGTTGTTAAAAAGCCATTATAGCACGAAGCTGCACTGTTATCCCTGCTTAGTGAATAGCAAAGCAGGCAGTATCATGCAATAAGGGCATTTATCGACCATTAAACTACTTTTCACAGCTTTGTGAATAGGCCCCATAGTGTCATAATGATGGTAAAGCAATACAACAAATAAGACAACATAATTATTAAGAAAAATGTAACACAAAACATAAATACAGCAGGAAGCATGAACAATGTCCTAATGTAACTAATAAATACTTTCAATACTGTAAGTGTAAAGTCTAAACACAATACAATAGGGGTAGTGGCAGAAATACATATAAATACCTGTTAATAAAATACTGATAGTTACTAAAAATGCACGTATTAGGAAAAACACTAAGTAGTATAAAACAAATATAATAAACAAAATACATCAACACAGGCTGAGGAGTGGCTTAAATCACGTATAGTATGTGATCACAACCGACAGCATCCTCATCAAACAATATTAAAAAATACATAACTGATGGTTTGAGAAACACGAATGTGTCAGCTGCATGTAACTTGCTGACAATCAAAGGATCATCTCTTAGCATTTATTTATTTATAAAATGTTTTACCAGGACATATTACATTGAGAGTTACCTCTCGTTTTCAAGTATGTCCTGGGCATAGAGTTGTGCTGACAAATACATGGCTATATATGCATAGTTACATTAAGTGAACACGGTTATACATTATCTACATTTGCATGAACAGTTAAAGATAATATATGTTATAGGCGTATGTAACAGTTACAGAATAGATTAAAATGTGAAACAGGTTTAGTGGAATGCCCCTATATGTGTATAAATAAGCACAGTAACAAGCAATGCATTTTTAGGTAAAAGTTTGTTTTTATTTCATTGTTATGTATTGTATTTTTGGTGCTTGTTTTTTTATTTTTTTTGGTTGCCCATTGACTGCCATAGTAGCAAACCATGCTCATATCATGGGCAAGGGGTAACACTATGCCAATAATTTGGTTTATTGGCAAATGTTTTTTTTTTTTAATTGAAATGTAATGTGTTTTTTCCAGTGCTTGTTTTTTTATTTGTTGCTTGCCCATTCATTGCCATAGTGGAAAACCATGCTCATATTATGGGCATGGTGTACCACTTTGTCAATCAAATGGTTTATTGACATTTTCATTTTTGCATTTATATGTAATGTGTTTTATTTTTTGCTTATTGTTTTTTTAGCTTGCACATTCATCGCCATAGTGGCAAACAATGGCCATATTGTGGGCATGGTTTACCACTGTGCCAATCAATGGGTAGCGAGGGTGGGGATAGTTGCCCCATGGAGGGTAGTTATGCCTCCCAGTTGGGTAGCGGGGGAGTGGGGTTAACCCCTTAATTACTATAGCGGTTAGGACATGGAGGAAGACGAGGATCACCTTCATCCTGATAGGGGTTAGTAGAACTTTAATTTACTTTATGCTGGCTGGGTAATGTTTTATTTTTAATGGGAAAATGTGCTGTTATCCATATCTGGATAATAGTAATATTCCCCATTACTGTACTGTCTGTGTTGGGGAGGGAGTGGGTTTTTTGGGGGTAAAGTACAGGAGGTGGATAGTAAGGGACTGTTGCATTATACAATTTGTTTGCAGTAGAGGGGGTGGGTATAGGAGGAACTTGGCCCAAGGTGGGTGGATAGGCCTACTGGGTGTGTAGCTGGAGGGTTAACCCTTTCATTACCATAGTGGTTACTACCACTATGGTAATGAAGAGGTTAACTCCTCCCACAACCTTCCTGGTAGGCCTAACCATCTACCCTGTGGCGTTACCCCCTTCCACCACCCCCTATTCTCCCCCAAAAACAGCTACTTTGACTTAACCCTTTGATTACCTTTGCTGGTACTGTATCTCCCTGCATTGTTTAAATGTCCCGGTCACATGACAGAGGAGATTAAAATGCGTAGAAGACACCGGCACCCCATACTGGGACTTGCAACTCGGTAAGCAGTGGGTCCTCATGGCTCAAATTAATGCTATTCAGCTCCAGAGAACCCCTGCTACTATACTGTGTTATTATAATAAACAATCAGTTTCAGCCCGATAATACTTGGGGGAAAAAAACAAGTAGTGTGATCTTGCATTTTTTTACAGAACATTAAAAAAATGGTGATTTTTCTTAGTGAATACCGTTTTGACACACATTTCTTATAGTGCGGCAAAATCGCCCGGCAATACACTGAATGTATCGAAGTTTAGCGAATATGTCCCTATAGGTCACTTTACGACACTTAGACACTTTATTGTATTCTGTTTTGCTACAGTCTTGATAGATGATTTGGAGCCCTTTTTTAATTGGCACTCTGAGATCCGTATATATTGTTCACCATTTTGTATGGTTGTTATCTTGAGAAAGGTTCGCAAGCGGACCAAAATGTCGATCACTGCTCAATAAACCCACCTTTTATTGAGAAAAGACTATTGGAATGCCGCTCTTTATTCATCTCTGAACGTTGGACTTCGGCACTGTCTGCATCGAGCATTGCACACTGTGACTGAGCACCCATGGCAATTGGCTGTAAATCGAAAGTTCACCTTCCCCTCGGAATAAGATGAAGGAAAAAAATATGTAATAGTAGAGCAAAATAATACATGCTGTATGACAGCACGGAAATAATTGTTATTAGGATGTTTGTGATCAAGTAACATGCAGAGTGGAAAATAAAGTACTGTAGCTACTGTGCAAGAAATATAAAACAGAGAACTTGAATAAAAGAAATATTGAAAAAAGAAAAAAGACCAAAAAAAGTGTCCGCCTTTAAAGAATAGACTATTAACCATTTATGTAATTTAACTCTTTATCTTAATCATTACAAATAAATTATAGAAAGGCTTGCCTCTCTGTTCTTCAACATTAGGATATTTTGTATATCGTTGTCTGACCCTCTTTTGCCTATAAACAAAAGGAAATAGCTGTACATAAATAAAGTTCTAACTTGTGTCTGCAATTTTCCATAAAAAACCTGCTTGTAAGTTACAGTATTGGTAACGGTTGTACATTTCCTGCAATAAATTCTTTACTACTGTATTAACAATGTTGTCCAACTAACTTTCCTTGGGACCAGTGGGAATAGTCTTGGCATGATCCTGCAATCTCAGAAGTAGGACCACATCTACAGTACAAGCAGTTTAGAGTAAATGAAAAAGGATTGTATATACAAATCCTGACAACTTGTAGGAGATTACAGCATCCTGTTTCCATTTCAACTGGTAAATAAACATATCTGAATTCATAGCACATCACATAGTTTCCTGTCTAGGGTATGTCTGATAACATAATAGTCCTTCATACATACAATACAGACTTATAGGAACTGGTCCATCACTGAATGTCCATGTTACTGACCTGGGTAACCTTGCTGCGGGCATGAGTAACCCCATGGTATTTTGTACTTGAATGTGCTATAAGGATTTCACATTACAAACACAACTTTTTATATAAACAGTGTATTGTCCCTTTTATCATTCAAACCTGACGAAGAGCCCTGCGTGACTCATTATGCCCCGACAAAAAAGTATGACATTTATTGCAAGCAGAACTCACCTTTGTATATGATTCCCTAGAATCCTCTGAATTCATGTTACCTGCAGGTATTTTTGTTATGCTACTGTGCCTTTTCTTGTTTGCGTTTTGCTCCATATTGAGTGGCCACAATGCTATTGGTTAGCAACAATCTTATTATATTTCCTATTTTTTGATTTGCCAACAATATCACATTTTTAATTTTATACACACATAATACAAATGTCAAGAATAATAACACATCCAAATAAAACAGTACTAATACATACGGTATATCTACTAAAACATATGCCATCCTTCTCTCCTACACTGAATGATGTATTTAATAAACTATTAATACAGCTAAACCCCGTTATAACGAGGGTCTCGGGGTCCACCCCGAGACCACCGCGTTACTAACGGGGTCGCGAAAAAAATAAATGGCCGCCGCTTTAATGCAGATTCATCCCGCGGGACAGGAGATGGGAGCGGGCATGTCCCTCCGCTCCCCGCTTCCCCCTGTCACCGCAGGACAGCCCGCGGGGAAGGAGATGGGAGCGGGGATGTCCCTCCGGTCCCCGCTTACCTCTGATCCCTCCACATGCCCGGTGCTCCCGCTGCCTGCATGGAGGTGGTAGCGGTGGGTTTCTTCTCCCCACCGCTGTCCCTGGCGCTCCCGCTGCCTGCGTGGGAGGAGGGGGGGGAGCGGGTGGTGGTGCTGGTCGCGGCCTTTCCTCTGCTCCGACCCCACCCCCCGTCTGTGTAGAGTGAGAGAGTGTGTGTGTATGTATATATGGGAGAGAAAGTGTGTGTATGTGGGTGTGAGTGTGTGTAAGTGTCTGTGAGTGTGTGTAAGTGTCTGAGTGTGTGTGTAAGTGTGTGTAAGTGTCTGTGAGTGTGTGGTGGTGTGTGTAAGTGTGTGTGAGTGTCTGTGAGTGTCTGTGAGTGTCTAAGTGTGTGTAAGTGTGTGTAAGTGTCTGAGTGTGTGTGTAAGTGTGTGTAAGTGTCTGTGAGTGTGTGTGAGTGTGTGTGAGTGTGTGTGAGTGTCTGTGAGTGTCTGTGAGTGTGTGTAAGTGTGTGCAGTGTGTCAGTGTGTGCAGTGTGAGCAATTAGCAGTGTGTGTGCAGTGTGCAGTGTGTGTGCAGTGTGTCAGTGTGTGCAGTGTGACCAATGAGGAGTGTGTGTGCAGTGTACAGTGTGTGTGCAGTCTGTGAGTGTGTGTAAGTGTGTGTGAGTGTCTGTGAGTGTCTAAGTGTGTGTAAGTGTCTGAATGTGTGAGAGTGTGTGTGAGTGTGTGTGAGTGTCTGTGAGTGTGTGTAAGTGTGTGCAGTGTGCAGTGTGTGCAGTGTGTCAGTGTGTGCAGTGTGCAGTGTGTGTGCAGTGTGTCAGTGTGTGCAGTGTGAGCAATGAGCAGTGTGTGTGCAGTGTGTGTGCAGTGTGTCAGTGTGTGCAGTGTGAGCAATGAGCAGTGTGTGTGCAGTGTGCAGTGTGTGTGCAGTGTGTGTGCAGTGTGTCAGTGTGTGCAGTGTGAGCAATGAGCAGTTTGTGTGCAGTGTGTCAGTGTGTGCAGTGTGAGCAATGAGCAGTGTGTGTGCAATGTGCAGTGTGTGTGCAGTGTGTGTGCAGTGTGTCAGTGTGTGCAGTGTGAGCAATGAGCAGTGTGTGTGCAGTGTGCAGTGTGTGTGCAGTATGTGGGCAGTGTGTCAGTGTGTGCAGTGTGAGCAATGAGCAGTGTGTGTGCAGTGTGCAGTGTGTGTGCAGTGTGGCAGTGTGAGCAATGAGCAGTGTGTGTGCAGTGAGTGTGTGCAGTGTGTGCAGTGTGCAGTGTGCAGTGTGAGCAATGAGCAGTGTGTGTGCAGTGTGTCAGTGTGTGCAGTGTGAGCAATGAGAGGTGTGTGTGCAGTGTGCAGTGTGTGTGCAGTGTGTCAGTGTGTACAGTGTGAGCAATGAGCAGTGTGTGTGCAGTGTGCAGTGTGTGTGCAGTGTGTGTGCAGTGTGTCAGTGTGGGCAGTGTGAGCAATGAGCAGTGTGTGTGCAGTGTGCAGTGTGCAGTGTGTGTGCAGTGAGTGTGTGCAGTGTGTTTTTTTTTTTTTTTTAAACGGGAGCCACGGGAAAACCGCGTTATAACTGAATCGCGGTATAACGAGGAGCGTTATAACGGGGTTTAGCTGTACCACTTTAGTTAAAGTAATAACAAAAATTTCAATATGCATAAAAAATATTTGAATATAAAATTAATGGGGCATACTGAGACCATCCAAAAAAATGCTGTGTCTGATGTAGTACAGTAGTTAAATGAATAAATATTTATGTATTTAAGTCTAAAATAAAAATATAATCACATTACAGTATATTGATGTCACGGGAGACCAGGCAGTTTACACCATTTTGCTAGGATCATTCATTGAGCAAAACAAGATAATTAAATTAATTGTAGTTTATTCACAGAAATAGGCATGCACACAGTGAAACGCAAAATACAGACGAAAAACACACTTACTGGGGTTCGAAAACTAGACTGTTCTAGGTGCAGGGAACTCTAAATAAGAGTTTTGCCCTTATCCTCTGGTTACCAAATCATCGTGAAGTTCCACACACCACCTCTCCCTTCTCTTCTGAGAACTTCTACTCTTTTAGATTGGGGGTTAGTACCAAACTCCTGGAACTAAAATTGTCTTACAATCCCAGCTGCGACCTCTACGTTCGATTATTAGAATTTGGGCGCTAAAAACAGAATTTAGGGACCTATACACTAAGAGTTCATAAGCCACTTATTGAGCACTTACCGCCGAAAATGCCTACTCCGATTCTGTAAGCGTCGCTAAGTGGGCGATTAAATAATGAAGTGCCATAAATTAACCACTTATCGGCAGGTTTTGAAACTCGTGCAATTCTAGTAAACGCGATTAGGTTATCGAGGCCTATCGCAGCTCTAGAATGGTGAATTTCTCACAAAAGTCTCACGCCAGGAAAAGTTGGCGTGAAGGTGGTGAGAACCTGCTGAGAAGCGGCGAGACGTGACTTAGAAAAATAAATGCTTTTTTTATGCATCGGATTGATGCCGGGTGTCTCCGGAGCCTTTATCCATTAATATCAGCACTGGAGACCCCCAGCATTTATCCCATGCAATAAAAATGCATTTACAGTCAACTTCATTACATTAGCGGCTAACCGCTAAGACAATTAAGGGGTTAACCCATCCCGCTACCCACCAAGGGCCAAATACCCCCTTCACCAACCCCTGCTACCCACAATAAACACTAATACCACCTCCTCTACCCCCACATGATTGATATCAGAGGCAGCGGGGGTCATGGGGTCCTCAGTGGGTCCCCGCGGGTGTCTGTGGGCCCTCGAGTGGTCCCCACGGTTTTCTGGGGGCCATCGGGTGGTCACCACGTGTGTCTGGGTGTCCTCAGGTGGTCCCTGTTGTTTTCCGGGGGTCCTCATCATCCTTTAAAGTGATGTCACATCATCTTGAACTAATGTAACCTATCACATGGTACAGCAACTAATGGGATTGTCTTCAATCCTATTGGCTCT
Organism: Ascaphus truei; assembly: GCF_040206685.1. Lineage (NCBI taxonomy): Eukaryota > Metazoa > Chordata > Amphibia > Anura > Ascaphidae > Ascaphus > Ascaphus truei. The sequence continues at coordinate 346,875,203 of NC_134486.1, forward strand.
AATATCATTTGATATAGCAATGTGGTTTGAATGATGTAGCATACCTCCCTTGGAGATGACATCACATCCTTCACCAAAATAAGGAGGCGGGCACAAGATTCAGCGTCCAATCAGATTGGAGCTGTACCATCTGACCTTAAATTGTGACATCACAGGCCACATATAAGGCCTTGGCAGCTTATTTTACCTCAAGAAGCCGACGAGACAACATCGGTTGGGATTTAACATGTGGTTTTTGGATTGATAGAAGATTACGGAAAATAAAGAAATAATGACAGATAACGAAAGAAGACAGTGATTGAAGATTAAAGAAAGAAGAATTTTTTTACCTGTTCGGATCTTCAAAGTGGATGGCGTCGGATTGACTTTGATAACGTCGCGATACGAGAGTTTGGAGATTCGCCGGGATTTGGAGGGCCAACGTTTCTAAAGGTAATTAAAATATTGAATGTATGTAATTGTATTTTTACAGGTTTTTTATTGTACTTTTGTATTTTCATTTGTTTTATTGCCCATTGACTGCTAATGTATTAATGTGTGCCCATTTAGGGTACAGATCAATACTGTGATAGCCAATGCATTTTTGGCAAATGCTTTTTTTCTATTGATTGTTTTATTTTAGTTTTCTGTTTATTATTTGGCTTACATTCTTTGTAATTTGGATAGCTTGTTTTTATGTAATTTTCCAATGATTTAGCGTTTTTATTTCATTAATTATTTTGTTGGCTACTGGTTTTAATTGATGTGTTGGCTAGTGGTTTAATGAATTAATTGATTTTCTGGTTAGTGCTTTAAATGATTTCATTTATTGGTTGTCTTGTGCTTGTAATGAATTGGTTGGCTAATGGTTTGATTTCTTGAACTCTGGTGCTTGTGTATATGTTTTATATTTGTATTTTTGACCTTGAGGCTTTTTTATTAGGTTGACCATTGAGTGCTATAGTGGCTTATCATGCCTATATTATATGGGTATGATGTACCACTATACCAATCAATAGGTACAGGGTGGGTATAGTGGGCTCGGGGTGGGTGGTTAGGCCTCCAGGGCAGGTCGCGGGGGTGAACCCCTTAATTACTATAATGGTAATTAACCGCTAAGGTGATTAACGGGTTAGGGTCCATTAGATTTATTATTTATTGTATTTTTTCTGGAAATGGAGGACATGGCCCTGCAGTATGCTGACGAGGATGCCCTTCATGATGGCAGGGGTAAGTAGAAAGGTTTATTTACTTTATTTATGCTGCCTGTCTAATGTTTGATTTAATAATGGGCAAATGAACTATTATCCAGATATGGATAATAGTTATTTTAGCCATTACTCTACTGTATGTGTTGGTGTGGGGGGGGGGGTGAATTTATTGCAATGTAGGCCCAAATTTTTGGGGGCAACAGGAATGGTACCACAGGGCAGTGGAGGACCAACCAAGGACCCCCGGCCACCCACAGGGTCCATCCAAGGATCCCCAGACACCCACGGTGACCACCTGAGGACCCCCAGACACCCGCAGGGAACACCCATGGGGAACAACCGTTGTTACCACCCAAGCTCCCCCAGACACCCGTGGGAGCCACCCAAGGGCCCCAGACATTCATGGGAACCACCCGAGGGCCCCCAGACACCTGTGGGGACCACCCGAGAGCCCCAGTCACCCATTTGGTCCACCCAAGGGCCCCCAGACACCCACCGGGACCACCCAGACACCCAATTGGGGCCCCCAGACACACGCAGGGACCACCCAAAGGCCCGTGGACACCTGCGGGGACCATCTAGGGACCCCCACCATCCTCTGGTATCAATCCTGTGTATCAAAAAATAAATTATGGTTTTATGTGGGGGCACAGGGTGTTGTGTATTGGTGGTTAGTACATATTGTAATGTTTTGTGGTGGCAGAGGGGGTGAATGAAGGGCCAAGTATCCACTTCACTCACCCCCTCTGACCCAATAAAGCTGCTTTTGTTCCTTAATCCCTTCATTGCCTTAGCTGTTATCCGCTAAGGAAATTAAGCTGCTTTAATATAATTTTTATTAATAGTGTGCGGAAGCAGGGGGTCTCCTGAGATGAACCACATTGATTTCAGCCTCGGGGGCCTCCTGCTTCCTGAGCTACAGGCCCAGATATGGTGTGCCGGTATCTCCTTCATTATTTAAATCCCAAGATCACGTGACGCGGACGATTTAAAAATAGTGGAGATAACGGCAATCGATGCCCCATACCAGGGCCTGTAACTCAGGAAGCAGGGAGTTCCTGATGCTGAAATCAAAGCGCTTCAGTTCAGGAGACCCCTGCTCACGCGCACTTTTAATAAAAATTACATTAAAGCAGATTCATTACCATAGCAGATAGCCGCTACGGTAACAAATTTGTTTAATTTTTAATTTCAGTTTTATTACTAGTGTATTTTAGCAGGTGGTCTCCAGAGCCGAACCTTTTTTATTTGAGGTCTGCTTGTCTGCTTCCCAAAATACGGCCCCCCCTATGCATTTAAATGTCCCGTATCACGTGCCCATGGAAATAAAAAGCATAGAAGATACCGGCACCCCATTACGGGGCCTGTATCTTGGGAACCAGGGGTCCCCGGACTTGAAATCTACGCGGTTCTGCTCCAGGGACCACCTGCTCATCTACACTAGTAATAAAATGTATATTAATAAACATTAATTTTGGGCGAGATGTGCGCAGGGAGAGGTGGCCTTCTCTGAGCAGCTCTCTCTACAGCAGAAAGGAATCACTGGGTAAGGCCTTTTCAGAGAGGCGATCTTCACACCCCTGGCTATTTGCCCATTTTTGGAATTTTGCTATCACAGAAGATCGAGGCTTTCTGAATACCGTGATAGCAACGCGCACAAAAACTGCAATTTAAATGGTCCGGTGATTTTTTTTTATGAACATGCATAGGCCCCTTTCCTGGCTTGAAATCGAAGCCGGGTGCTTTGCTGTTCGCACAAGAGCATCTTTGAAAAGCCCGCCCACAATTCTCCTGCTGGACATCTCAAATCTGATTGGCTTAGGCAATTCTCATAGAAGTTGGAGTTTCATTCACAAAATACTACAACCAATCAGTGGGTGGGAACTTTCCCATTAGCCAATCAGAGCCGAGCCGGTATAGAAAGCCGGGTCAGCGGGAAATCTGAAATTGCCAAGGGACACATGCAAGTTTGCCACCTCTGTCCCTTGCTATCTCATGTCACCCGCTGTGTCAGACTCTCCAGATCTGGCAGAACAAATGGCAGTCCGGGCGACTGCCATTGTTCCCAGGAAGTGGGTACCTGAGCCCTTCCCTGACACCCAAATGGCTTTCACACCTCTAGCATCCTCTGGCTACTTTGAACTGTGATGTCCAGTAGACTTACTGGCACCAACTTGGTAGCCCTGAGAGTCTGTCTGAACATCGGTTCCAAAAGTCCCAGCTCATATACAGTGCACAACAGTACAGTACAGCACTATCACAGTATTAATTAAATACACTTTAATACTTTCTAAGTCTTTGAGTATCTGGAATAGAATAGAAAATGCACTTTTATTCATATCAGCCCGTATTCCCCACATACTATCTATGGGACTTAGACTGGACTCTGAGAGTCCCCTCTCAACCTCATATATGGTTGGAGCAACCATGAATCCAATATAGGTTCTGGGCTACCTGGGCATTAACTTGGGTATCCCCCTTAACCTAGGGACCCCTTATAGTTACAGGGACACTTTTCATCCCTTTGCCCCATTTACCTTTCTGGGCTATGTTGAAGCAGGGAAGAGGTGAGTCGCACAAGCGTTTTCTAGGGAAGATATTACCGAGACAATGTGCATACATGTATCCAAGAATCAGGCATTATTCCCGGGTCATTTTTAGGGGAACCGACAACTCCAAACCACTACTGTCTAGGCACACCCTTATTAACGCAAATGACAGGTTATGCATATATCGTTACTGGGCTCAAGAGCTGACTATCTTGAACCCTTATACTCGGATCAGGGGTAACTAAAACAGGGATTGATCTGTATTAATAGCCTGGTTACACACTCACCATCACAATTGAAAACAATAAAAAGCAAATAAGAAAAATGTCAGAGCACCAGACAAATGATGTACCTGTAACTACAAAAAGACACACATGCCGATAAGGCCTCCCTTACTGTATGCCATGGCAAGCTGTGAAGCAATTATAGCTTTGCCAGGCTATCCACATGATCACAATGGCATTTTTTAATTTCTTGCAAATGCCTTGCACAGGTATTATGCGAGGTGCCTACAAGCTTCCCTAGTGTTATGGATAGTGTGTTATTTATCAATGAATTTTATATTGCTCTCTCTTTTTTTATCTCTCTTCTCTTCTGCTCTTCCCATTAATGAGATATATCACTTTTTTTTTGGTGAAAATACAGTAAATGCACACAACTGTGTTAGGCTTAGAAATGTGGGACTCTATTGGGAATGGCATCCAGAATTTTTTTACATTCTTTCCCTTGTGAGCTGATTTATCCAAATCTCAATGGACTAATAGAACCACCAGACAGCTAGAAAATCACCAGCACAACTGATTTGAAGAACCTAAAGGAGTCATGTGACCTACTGCATGGGTGATAGGAGATATGCCCAGGTGCACAAAGCAGATGCATTAGGCTATTTAATGTTAACTAAATTAATTTTAGGTTAATTGTAATGCCTAACAACTAACGGGAATAATCTAATACCTCTCTCTGTCTCTCTCTCTGTCTCTCTCTGTCTCTCTCTGTCTCTCTCTCTCTCTCTCACTCTCACTCTCACTCTCTCTCTCTCTCTCTCTCTCTCTCTCTCTCTCTCTCTCTCTCTCTCTCTCTCTCTCATAACATTTATTATCTCTTACTGTGCATGCAATGTCTTGTATATAATGTATAACCTTGCTCACTTAATGTAACTGTATTTTTAACAATTTATTTGTCATCATAAATCTGTGCCCAGGACATACTTTTTGTGCACAGGTAAAGTATCTCTCCAAATGTTGTATAAAGGTGTATTTGCTGAATTTTATGTCACTTAGTCTTATTCTAAAATAGGACTATTTCTCTCCCATTTCAGGTCTCACATAACTAGCTTCATGTTAAATTCCTGTGTTAACTATAACGGATCTCGCTGGATATGCATCATTAGGGGTCATGCCTCTTTTCATATCATTAGCACTAACAGTCATTTTGCTCAATGCATTACCCTTTCAGAATGAAAATAAGATTTAATCTGATGCTAGTGATCTTTGGAGATTCTTGTTAATGCTAAACAAAGCAATAGCTTAGGTTAGCGCCTCGTGAAGTCAATAACAGACCTCTGTGGATCTGGAAGCAATCAGAGTGAAAGGGCCAGAGAGAGACACAGATCATATCATACTTCGCAGGTACAGAAATAGAGATATAGCAATTACAGTACACTCAGTCTCTATTCTTTACAATTTAGCGCCTATCTTTGCAAAAGTTTGTCAGCATGGTTTTTGCACACAAATTTGCTCAAAAGTATGTAAATCTGCCTAAAACCTCCATTTCGATTACATGTCAACCCAATTTTTGTTTATTCTTTGTGTGAACTTTTTTGCATAGTTTTGTTTAATGCACCTATACGGAATCCATGTTCCCGTACACGCTCGCATGCAAAATGGATCAATTTAAAAAAAAAAATCAAAGTAACAAACCCAAAAGGTATTTTTAGCAGGTGCGCACATCCCATCAATGCTCAATATCTCCCTTCTACATCCTCACCACCCTCCTTGGTGTTGAAATTCTTTCAACTGTGTCCTTTGTGGTGCAGTGTTGGATAGTGGTAGGAGTGGATGCTGTCTGCAGAACAATCACCATGACCTCTGGGAGAGGTGCCATTAGTGAACCTCTGTGTCCTCTGATATCCAACTCCACCACACGAAGGATGTGGTCAACCATGATTTCTCCTCAATAGTACACCACATCCAGATGAGATCGATGGTCTGTCCCTTCTGGGAGTTCTGCTCATAGTAGATGTCCTGTGGAAAGTTACTCTGTTGCTTTTATGTAACCCATATCCCTGCCTGTGGAACTTTCTGCTTCTTCCCCACATCCACCATTACCTCAGAGACAACAGGGCCACAGAGTTAGGCCGCAGGGTGGGACATGATCCAGTGCCACAGAACGCGTGTTGTATCCCTTTGTGTGACATTTTGTAAAAGTGCAATGCATATACTGTGGACACATTATTAGTAGGTGCGAGAAAACGATATAGCAGCCATTATTGCTCCCACTGGCGAGTTGCAGCAGGACACACAACATGCCTGTGAGTGCAACTGCTATTGTAAATTCATTAGGCACTTGTGAGAAATAGGCAGGGCTAGCGCACTCCCGGTGCCACAAGGTGTGCTAGATCTACAGTTTATAACACGTAAACATGTAGTATTTAAATTATGTGGTGATTTGAGATCCTTTATGGTCTTCATCCTCACTTTGAAAGCAATTGTCACAGTCCCAATTTAATTACTCATGCCTTCTTTTTGTCTTTCTCCTTGATCTCATCCTCATCCTTTACTCTGTGTCTGTCACTATACAAAAACGGAATTGTTTGACAGTCACCACGATAAAGATGTGTACTACTGTAGCTACTGACACTGGTTGCATTGACCATTTTTCAGTTTGGGGATGTGGCGTGAAGCACCATAGTTTCTTTTTAATGAATGATGGTGTTGAATGTTACACAGTCATTTAATATTATTCTCATCTCCAATATACAAATTCTCATTCAACTGACTTTTTCTGCTTCCTATATGGCCCCTTCATCTGACATGGTTCTAACCCTGCTGTTTTAGCTTTTCTGCAGTGTTGCTGTTACTGAACCTACCCTCCTCAGACCTTATTGAATTTTTTTTGTCAATGTTTTGTTATTATTTTGCTTGAAAATGTTGATAGATAAAGTATTTTCAAAAGAATATGTATTTAGAAATGCATTTAATTGTATGTAGTATTCATAAATGTTCGTTCAACCTATACCATGTGATTTGAATTGATGATTATCTGCCAGTTGGCCCCTCGCTCTCCCTTTTTTTGTATTTTGTTATCTGGGTGAAATCATATATTTTATATTTTATATATATATATATATATATATATATATATATATATCAAAACAAAACAAAAATATTAAGGAGCGCCTACTATAACAATTTAATTGTTTTTTCAATTGTGTATGCAAATTAACCTTGCTATAAATACTGTGGGGTCACAACCAATGGGTATACCCTGATGAAGTCATCCTTGATGACGAAACGCGTAGGGCGTGGTGAAGACGGAGGAGGCACTTTCCCACTGAATACAGTGTATCACGGACTATTACGAATGCAGTTTGTGAGCGGCGAGCCAGACAAGAAGAGCGGGCATATCTCTACTATTCCTGGTGGTGCAGCAGCCAGAAGTAAGCAGGCGAAGGCTTTGGTTCCCAGAGGGATTTCCTTTTGCGGGGCACACGACCGGGAGGACGTCACTTCCGGTGAAGGAGACTGCGCCACGTGTGTGTAGGACAGGACTCCATTGCTGATCCGGATGCTACTACTGGCATATGAGGGCCAATCTCATAACTGCTCTATATTACCGTTTGACTTGTGAGTGGGCATTTGTCTGTTTTTTAATGTTCCATAAACTGATTGTTTTACTTTAATGCACTAGGTGTGCGCCTGTTTTTTTCTCTTTTTCTTTCATATATATATATATATATATATATATATATATATATATATATATATGGAAAAAAGGAAAGAAAAAGAAACAGGCGCACACCTAGTGCATTACCATAATAAAATTGTATTAAAGGAACATAAAATCTGTAAAAATGCCGACTCACAAAGGTACAGCAAACAATAGCATGTATGAGATAGGCTCTCATGTGCCAACAGCTCGATCATCAGCGTCCGGCTCAGGTTAGTGGCGTCGTCACGTGACCATCCTTCGTGTAGCAGAAACCGGAAGCGGAACACCTCGCATTCAGTGTTCACCGAGAAGGGTCCCTCCAGGGAGCAGTGCTTGGAAGGTCCTTTGATTAGTAGTATACCGGCCGTGAAACACACACAAGAGCCAGAGTTTGAATGTAGACAGCAACAATGTTCGGGGGCAAATGGCGGCCGCTATCTTAGCCACGCCCTACGCGTTTCGTCATCGATGATGACTTCTTCAGGGGTTCATCGATGACGAAACGCATAGGGCGTGGCTAAGATAGCGGCCGCCATTTGCCCACGAACATTGTTGCTGTCTACATTCAAACTCTGGCTCTTGTGTGTGTTTCACGGCCGGTATACTACTAATCAAAGGACCTTCCAAGCACTGCTCCCTGGAGGGACCCTTCTCGGTGAACACTGAATGCGAGGTGTTCCGCTTCCGGTTTCTGCTACAAGAAGGACGGTCACGTGACGACGCCACTAACCTGAGCCGGACGCTGATGATCGAGCTGTTGGCACATGAGAGCCTATCTCATACATGCTATTGTTTGCTGTACCTTTGTGAGTGGGCATTTTTACAGATTCTATGTACCTTTAATACAATTTTATTATGGTAATGCACTAGGTGTGCGCCTGTTTCTTTTTCTTTCCTTTTTTCCAGATATGATTAGGGACTGGTGATCCCTTTGAAGCGGGCTGCAAGAACCTGGTTGTACCATTGGAACAGGACTGTGTTTATTGAAGGTTTTTTAATTTTTAATTTTTACTTTTCAATTTTTTGGTACTATTTTTATTTTTTATTAAATAAACAATTTAGATTTTTATATATTTTTTTTAGGGACCGATTGTTGAGTATTGCATTTATTATTTATTCATTGTCTTATCTTAGCATATTAGCCTATGTCTAGCCGCCCCTCTAAACAATTCCATGATTAGCTATTGGTTCTTTTAGTATTTACTTTAGTCAGGTTTAACTAGAGGCGCTACTTCAATTCTTTGTTTGTTCTGATATATATATATATATATATATATATATATATATATATATATATATATATATATATATCATCAGGATTACATTGGATTTTGATTTGATGTTATCTCTCTTTTTATTTGTCTTCCTGCTGAATACTGCAGTGCCTGCCAGTGAATACCCATGCCTAACTTGTGAATGCTATGGCTGCCTTACGTGTTTCCTACCTACCTACTCCAGCCCTAGCAATTAATTTGCAATGAATTATTATTAAAAGTTCCATTTTATGATACTTTAGGAATACTGATTGCAGATTGCAGACCATAGAAAGGACCTTTTCATTCTCTATTACCTATTGTATATTTAAAGGACTCACACCCCATACAATATTCTCTCTCATATTTCTGGTCTTTGCCTTTTTAGAACCCTAATAAAGAGCGACAGAAGAGCACTTTAGCTATAAGAAATGTAGAATAGGAGAAACTTTTGATGAAAAGTATAATATACAACAACAGAGATAATTCCTTTCAGGGGATGTGCACAATGAACCAAAAACTAATGTCCCCTGGAGAAACTTAAAACATTACATTTAAAAATATCCAAACTTCATCTGTACTAAGGGTTCATCTGTACACATTTGTGTTTTTCAGGTGTTACACTGGAATCTGATTCTTGCCTTGACCCAGGCATTCCAGTAAATGGTCATCGACACGGTAAAAACTTTGGTATAGCACTATCTGTTACTTTCACCTGTGATCCTGGATATATACTAAGTGATGAGGAGCCATTGATTTGTGAAAATAACCATCAATGGAACCATGCGTTGCCCAGCTGTGATGGTAGGTACAGCAGTGTTCAGTATATACACTATGCAAATAATGTAAACACATTCATATGCTAAAAATGAATTTAAAACATTGTTGATTTATTGTAGTGAGAAATGTTTGAAACACTGAGGATTTCCAAAGTGGTGTCATTTGCAATTCAAATCTAAAATATGATGTGCTTGTCATCATTGAACATACCCTGGAACAATGAACATTCAAATAAATTCACAGGAGTATTTTCTTTGTTTAATATTTTGAATTTACCGAAAGCAGTCAATCTAGGAAATGCTTTATTAGAATAGCATAGAACCCATAAGGATCAGGATGTCAATTATTTTCATAGTAAGGCTCATTGCTGTATTAAAGCTTAATTTAGTAGACATTAGTGAATCCTAGTAAATTATGCTTTCCACACAGTCATCAATAATACATGATTTATTCACCCCAAGCTAATATTTCACATTTGATACCTGAGTATTTTCTCTCTACATTTCTCTTTTATCTGTACAGTATAAAAGGAAATAACTCCCTATTGTATACAAAGGAATCACTTTACTGAATATATTAGTAAGGAATTGAAAATGAATCTATATGAACAAAAATCTGTTTGTTCAAGGGACCACTTGGTATTTTTCTTTATGCAGTGAATGTTTATGAGTGTGCTTCATAAATAAAGAATAACCATTTTCAATGAATAATTCAGCAACATAGTTTAGCCTTTATTTTAACCATGCACCTCTACCGGGAAGGTTGCATTGTTCTAGCACATTAAACAACACAGATGTCAGGTTAAGAATATACATTTCATTTTGCCTATCACTTTTAACAATTCAACAACTAAAAACTAAAATGAACATAGTTGACTCAAATGCAAGAAATGTTTTATTTTTGTACCTAAATGTGATGCAGGCTTCTCATTTTGATTTAATCAAGTATTACATTATTTTCCATTAGACACAGATGATTTACACAAACTCAGACATGGGGATTGTTTTACCTTCATAAAAGTGTAATCCAAAATGTAAAACGTTCTCTTACCTCTCATCCTAATTTGCACCAAGTGATTAATATAACTACTTCTTACATTGTAAAGCCTGCACATTAGTACACATGTAACGGGTATTCCCCCACCCAATCGCAGATATAGTATGGGTGCGAAGAACATACAGTGTTACCAGGTGTGGTGCGTATACCTGCAGGCTCACAGGAGGGCTGAGCCTCCGCCAGTGAGAGCCTGGGGTGAATCCTCTGGAACATTCTCGGTTTCAGCACCTCCACCTATGTAGGATTCTATGGGAATGTAGAATGGCCCTAACATAGGAACCCACCCAGAAACCACATACACCAGTGTTATGGCTAACAGGTTTACTGAACATAACAATTATAACACCACCATATTATAACATCCCCACACGGTGCCCAAAGCCCAACCCCTTTGTCCTGTGGTCAGCGCTGCCACTACGTGTGTTGAGAATGTTAAGGTTTGTTGGTGCACTTATGGGGTACCTGCCGAGTGCTCCTGCACTCGGGCCTGCAACCACTTCGCAAAGGATCTGTCGATCGGTGATCCTATCTGATCTGGTGATTCCTTGCCTGGGGTCTGCCAGGGGCGATCCCACCCTGAAGATAGTCTTTGTCTCTGGGGGCAGACTTGAACCCAAGTCTCCTTTCAGGAAGCGCAGCGTCCGCTGTGTCCCTATCTATCACTGGCAATAACGTGACAAGTCCCTAACCTAGGGCCTGTCCCTGTAGCACCAGAAACTGGGGAGTGATGACCTACCTGGGATCTAAGGGGTTAATGGCCTATCCCGTCCCCCTAGCTCTTCCCAGTCCTGACTCTAACTACCTAGTACCTAGTACTTGCAGTAACGCACTGCCACCTACTTGGTACGTACAGCAAACGTGCTGCACAAACCCTGTGCCTGCTTGTCAGACCTCACAGCACTGACAGCCGTGACTCTGACAAGACAGCACACACACACTAAGGGCAGAGTCCCTAACTGGGGCCGTCCCTTATCAATTACCCACTAGCCTGGTGGGGAGTTGGGGCCTACCTGGGATATGGGGGACCATACGCGGTGCAGGAGCTTCACTCGCTCCCTGCCCCCTTCCTTCCCCTTCCTGCTCCCAGCTCCAACTAACTGGCGTGGGCTCAGCGCGCTAAATGTATCCACTTGCCTTCTGAGAAATCCTAAGCCCTATTGGTTCCCTTGCATCACGTGGGGCGCGCAGAGGCTCATGGGACTCGTAGTTCCAGCTTAGAGCCTTCCCTGGGAGGTTAGGGTTTCGCGGGCTCCTATCTGTGCATGCGCGAGCTATCTGTGGGCCTCCCGGTACTCCTCGCTCCTGCGCCTGCGCAACGCACTTCTCAATGGCGACGCCCTGCTCCGTGAGCCGCCGGGACCCTAGCGACGCGACCGTGGCCTTAGCAACGGCCCGATCGCGTCCCCGGCAACCGGCCGCATACCTGAAGAGACGCGCTGCTCCCTGCTCCGGCCCCCACCCTTGGAAGCAGCCGTCGGGTCCGTCGCTGGCAATGGCGGCACCCGCGACTGCGCTGCTCCAAAGGAGGGGGGTCTCCAGGAGCCGCTGGTGACCAGGGCTACACACATAAAGAATATCCAAAAGTAGCAAATATAACAATTTACAATGAGAATTGGTATTGAAAACTAGATTTAGTGACTTTATTTGAATGAGGTTATCTACATAGTCAATGTTATATTACAAAAAGTTAATTGTGATTAAGAAATACTTGAAATAAAACAAAAAATCTTTATTTTTTACTGGTTTTACCATACACTATGTCAAAAACCTGAAACAACAAATAACAGGAGTTGCACCTTTATACAAATCAGACACTATTTATTTTAGGACCTTGCTATTATTTTTCTTGGTCTTTGAAGCAAATGACATTGCGAGTTCACTGTTTCAATACAAAAGTTATTTCTTTTTACTATCCTGAACCTTTTATTACCAGCTTTGCAATATGTCTAATGGCTGGGATATTGAAATATTTTACTATACATTCATATTTGTGTATCTGAGTTTTACATTTATGACTGAAGGTGCTTATTATTTCAAAAACATAATTTACTGTATCTTGTAAATAAATATATAAAGTGTTATCATCGATCTGTTAAGCTATTAAAGGTATACACCTTAATTCCAAATACTTGAATTTGAAGAAAGTTTCATAGGAATTTATAGAAGCTGTTAGTTACTATATTGGAATGCATGTATTTACTGTACTGTAATCAATGCTGTAACTATGTCTTCAATAGCTACAATTACATTCATTTTCAGTGTCCTTTTACTTTGTTTACATAAATATTATCCATTGAATTTTTCCATGTGACTTGCTGGTAATAGCAAACAATAAATTATAATTATATTTAATATACATAAGATAATAGAATTATCTCTTTGCAAGTAGCTATATAACTTACTTTACCTCTGCAAAGAGCATAGGGTGGTCAGCAGAGGAATTATACATTTGGCATGACCTCATTGTAAAAATAAAAAAGCGACTAGTTTTGCAATTTTTTTTATTTTTGACATTATATTCAAAGTAATTATTGGCATAGGGCCTCTCAGAGCCCGTACTTGACCCTAATGACATAGCAAACACATTGCAGGAAATTCACCTCTTATATAGCAGAAAACCATTACATTTTTACATCAGGCAACATTATTTCCTGGCTACATTCTATTTTAGAATTCAAATTCCCATTTACCTTATAAATCACAATATAATGAAAAAAACATATATTTAGGACATACATGCAACCAAGAAATAGCACCCATTATTTTAAAATATGTGATTTTATGCTATTGTGGTGTAAATTACCCTCTATATTTAGCACTTTTCATTGTGTATAGAACACTTCTCTGTATATACTAATTTGTATTTTTCACTTATCCATTTATCCCATTTCAGCTTTGTGTGGTGGATATATTCATGGAAGGACTGGGACAATCCTTTCTCCAGGTTTTCCTGATTTTTATCCAAATTCCTTGAATTGTACTTGGACAATTGAAGTCTCTCATGGGAAGGGTAATAACACTTAAAAAAATTGTATATCTTCTGAAAAACAATGTTGTCAATATTTAAAAACTACAGTAGTGCTATTTTCCAAGACACGTTTTCTATCCAGAAAACAAAGTATTTATGGAATAACATGGTTTATGCCTAGGAAACATGGGAATTTGTATATGATTTAGGGTCTAAGAAAGAGATATTTAAAAAGGTAACATTAAAATGTATTTATTTTATTATTTGAGAGACATGCACTAGGTATATTTGACCAGCAATTAGGACTCTAATATGGTAATTCCTCAACACAATGTGATAGTTCCATCTTAGTAGGATTCTGGCCCATCTTAACTAGAGGGAGATACTGTAGACAAGCCTATAAGTAGCAGTGTCTCAGATAGTAAATAAGAAACAATTAGAGGAAAACCAGGACACTAGAGCCCCAGGTCAAGCACTCACTACCAACCTGCAGAGCCTCTGGCTATTAGAGCAGCACTAAAGGTGGGAAGCATAGGATGCACAGCATGAATTTAGATTTAAGGACTCTGTGCTATATGCCCCTATCTTGCCCTATCTAAAGACCCCCTGTTTTCTGGCTGTAGAATAAGCCTTCACTTGGTGGTACGTCAAACACCCTAAAGACAGTACCTCTTGACTGCCTAACGTGGACTGGACTGATGAGGAGGTGTTACCTGGTTGCATTGTACCCCAAAATATCCCCACTTTGATTAAGTTGTAGCTGATGTAGGGAGGGTTGTTATGTTATTCTTTGTTTTAATACGTACCTAAAGAAAATCAGAATTATTTTTTTGTGCTTCCTTAGCCTGTTGTGCGGTTGCTCTTACTTTAATGTACAGCTCAACCCCCATATAACGCTGTGCTTGGGGTCCAAAGAATCACATCGTGCTAAGCGGATCATGTTAGAAACAATGTACAATTGTATGCATTGTACAATAAAGTATTTAAGATACCAATAATCGTGTTGTAAAGTATTCATAAAAATGAAAATAGGGAGCCAGGCTTGCATCGCGTTATAAGTGGGTTCGCGTTGTAACGGATCGCGTTATAACGGGGTTGAGTTATGAATATGAACAGCTCCAGTTCAGGAAGACTCTTGAACTGACCTGCTCTGGGGATATTCATGTAGAGCAATGAGGAAGAATATCTGAATATATCTAGGTATCATAGAGGTGCCATCACTTTTTACCTACACTAAATCCTAGACTGCACCTGTACCATAGGGCTATATAAATACACTGTGTTTAGGAAAAAGGAACCCCTTTCATTTTTCATCATATTTTATATATTTCTCACAACACCAAGGAATATTTGCACAATTGTAGGTCTGTTAGGTAGATTAGCACTATATAAGAAGCACTGTATACAATCAAAGGATGATTTCTAAATTGATATTACTGTATTATGCTAATAATTAGCCAATACACTGCGGTAACTTCATGTTTAATAAACTAGAAATAGCAGTTTTTCCTTTGTAGATTGTACATGTGTTCAACTGTTGTAATCTAATCTGAGACACTAAGATTACGATAAAGTATGTTTTCAAAATGTCCTCCTTTTGCTATAATACAAACCCAAAGATGATAACTCCACTGTCTAATTGGATCATCAATAATGCGTTGATCCAGCTGCTCCCACTCCTGCACGATAATTTTTTTTACTAATTAGTTTTTTCAGTCCTCCTAGTGACCATCCTTTATCAGCAAGCATTTTATTTAAGGATTTTGAGCCATCATTCTTGCTCTGTCTTAAGTACTTTATAACGTGCTTACAGTATCTTTTTCACTAGACACTATTTTGGAACTTTGCAATTGAAGAGGTCATCATGCCTCACCAATTCCAGAGAATTTTTATTAGATTATCAAATAAATCTTAAATCAAATAATCTACTGTGTCAGATCTATAATTGCTCAAATGTTCATGAAAATTTAGTGATTTGTCTGCAAGATAATAAAAAAATAAAAGGGGTCTCTTGTTTTCTCTAAATAAATAAAAGGGGTCCCTGTATATTCTCATCATCATCCTTTTTAGTCCTCGTAAATTCACTTCTGGATGCAGGCTTCCCGATGGATATTCCAAATACTGCATTTTCAAGCCTCTTCTCTACGTTGTTCTAGCAAATTTTCTGATATCATCATCCAATATTAATTGTGGTTGCCATCTCGGTCTTTTAATTACCGTTGGAATCCAGTCCAGAGCCATGTTTGTCCAATGATGGTAATTTCTTCTTGCAATATGTTTGACTCAATGCCATTTTAATTTATTCATCCATGTGATGATGCCACAGACTTTTGTTTGGTTTTGAACCCATTTTTCTTCTTGCTTTCTCTTTCTTTACCCAGCATACATCTCGCCATACTTCTTTGAGTTGTTTTAAGCTTCTGAATTATCTTCACAATTAGGGTTAAAGTTTCACATCACACATATGTGAGAATGGGCAGAATACATTGGTCGAAAACATTCCTCTTCAGGCACAATGGGTGGTTCCCTTTAAAGATTGTCTTCTTTCTTCCAAATGCACTCCATACCATCTTCATTCTTCCAGTGATTTCATTTAAATGGCTCTCATTGATTGTTACTTGCCAGCTAAGGTAGACATAGTCTTCAACTTCTTCTAGTTCTATTTCAATTATTTTAATCTTTGTAGAGTTGGCACATTTATTTAACATCACTTTAGTTTTCCTACATTCCTTTGGCAAGTACTCTGATTTGTTTTTGGAGGTCTTCTAGACTTGTGGCAAAAATAGCAATGTCACCTGCAAAACGTAGGTAACTCAAGTATTCCCCATGAATTTTGTGTCCTTTTTCTTCCCAATCCAATGTCTTGAACAATTATGTGTTGCTGTGAAAATTGGTGGTGACATGGTGTCTCCATGCTGATCCTTATCTTGCTTGTAGCCTCATGTAATCTAATTGTTGATGTGGCATTCTCATCAATGTTCTTTATAATTTCAATGTACGCTTCTTCAACACTTTTGCTTCTTAACACATTTAGAACTGCTGAGGTTTGGGCAGAATTCAATACTTTTATGTAATCTACAAATTTTAGAATGAGTAGTAGATCGTATTCATTTTCATCTTCTTTTTATTAGTTTTCTATTTTCCATCTTTGCATTAAGGTGTAACTTGACACAAACCAATCAGTTATCATTCCTTGTGTCAAAACGGTTGAGGGCTTCAATCATGTGTTTCTTGTTAGTTAGGATATAGTGCATTTCATTCGTGATTCCATGCGGTTTACTGCACTCTATTTTCTATTTGGATTCTTCTTAAAGAATGAATTCAGGATGTAGAATTTTTCACATTCTACAAATAGTACCAAACTGTCTCCGCCTACATTTCTGTTGCCAAAACCATACTTACTAACTGATACTTCATTTTTCTGTTGGGCACCTATCTTTGCATTGAAATCTTACATAATGATCTTGAGGTAACAATTTCCTTTGGTGTTATGCTGGTTGATTTTATACTGTAGTAGACGTCTTCAACATCATTGTCTGTATGACTTGATGTTAGGACATACACTTGGATTATTTGAATCCTGTATCTCTTAGGTTATTTGATTGACAATTCTGTCTCTTTGTAAGTGTAACAGGGGACTTATCCTGTTCAGAAAACTTGCCTCTAATCCAGCAGTGTGCTGGTTAATTGACCAGCACCTGGCTGATTAGAGGTCTCAGAAAAAGCCTGCCTCTGAGACAGGAAGGGAGACTCCTGAGCACACATGTGAGCTGAACAAGGAGACAGACAGAGGAGAGATTCCTTAGTCCTCAACTGGGCTGACCAAGGAAACAGACAGAGAAAAGGTTCCTGAGTCTCAAAGAAGAATCACAGATGTCTCACAAGACTTCTACACCTGAATGCTGAGTTAGGCTGAGGAAAAGGCAGCAACCCAGGAAAGAGAGAAGCCTTCCCCCTACAGCTACCAGAGAGACAGATAAGACCTTCCTTTCTAAAACTGTTGTATCTCTGCACATATCAAAATATATGTTTGGGGCCGGGAAACATGCTATCTAAAGGGAGTTGTGGACTACACATGTTTAACTAGAAATACTCCCAAGTGGAATAGAAGCTTTATTTGACCCCTTATTTGCCTACGTTTGATGTTTTTGCTGTGTTAAAAGGGACAGGCACAATAAAGCCTTATTTTTAATTTCACCTTAAAAACGGTCTCCATTGCTTACATTGGCACACATCTCTTACATATGGTCATCAGAAGTGGGATGAGAGGTGGCTATTGAAGTTAAAAGGGGCCCTGGAGATTGCCTGTGAATTTTTTTTGTGCTTTTTGCCTGCATAGTCTTACAAACATCCTGAGCAACATAAACAAAGGTTCACCTGCAGCAGAGACCAGAAGAGTGAATGCCATATTACCCAAAGATGAGACTAAAAATTACTGAACTCAAGCAGAAAACCAAATGACTTTGCTGAAGCCAAGAAATGGGCAGCTAGCAAGCATTGTATTTAAGGAAATAGAGCCCCAATAGGTCAAGGTGAAGAATAGACCTGTGGAGGGAAAAAAAACCTGGGAATTTAAAATGGCCGCCCAGCTGAAGTCAAATACTGCTGCGCCCGCCTTTATCCTCCTACATGCCCGGATAAATGCGGGGGTTTTCTCCGTTTCTTCCGGAGTTTCCCGCGCGGCGGCCGCATCATCAGATAAGCGCTAATGACGCATATCATTGAAAGCGCCAGGAAAAAAGCCGCGCGTCTCCCCGTTTTTTAAATTCCCGCGGTGGCGGCCGCAGGAGGATAAAGGTGGCCGCCACTGTAAAGACTCTGCAAAAATAGGGAAGAAAATGTGTTCCTGGTGTAAAGAACCCAACCACATGGAGCAGTGTCCCTTCAGGCCTTATTCAGACGATGAGAGTGAATGCATGCACAGTACTGCTAATATTGTAAAACTTACCCAAGGGAAGAAAAAGTCTACAGAGAGGCCTGTGAGAGCTACGACTTCTACAAGCAAAATATGCCCACCTGTAGGACTATCACCATATGGGCTTCTAGCAGCAGCTGCAATAGCGCCTCCTGATGTCAGGAAGAAAAATACACCTGATAGCCCCAAAATGGAGGACAAGATGCAGCGTTCCTATAATGAACCCTACCCCACAGAAGAGTGGCCCTTCCAGTCTGATAAGGAGGAAGACATCTCTTACGGGGAACCCGAACCGAGTGACACCCACAAAACACCCCAAGAATGGTGGCGGTGCCTGAACTCGGTACGAACCGAAAAGACCGCTCTCTATGAGGACGAATATGATCGGCAGGAGAAAGAGCGGGAGCAGCAGATCACCAAATATTTCTGTCAGCTAAGACAACTGCAAGAAAAGCCTGGGCAAGAAAAGCCTGGCATATACAATGAAGTTGCTGAAGTATCAAATAAAGAAGGAAACCCCAGTATTCCTGATGGGACGGAGTCCCATCCAAAACAAAAAGGCGGAAAAGAAAAAGAAAAGCAGTTCTTCACTTACCGTGGAAGGAACAGACACATCTGCAGATCTTGCGGAGGAAAAGGGAGTCCGAAATGCCCTGCAGCCTAGAGAAAATGGAGAAGTCGTCCCGCGGATGACCGAATATCCAGAGGGCCCAAGGCAGAAGTCGTGTACCCCAAAGAAGTGTCTGTCCAGTGCTAATAGTGAGAAACCCTCAACCAACCATACCAGGGAAGCGGAGCTGGAACCGGTGAGTAACGATCCCTTGACCAGCCCTCGGGATGCCCTGAAGGTTGCCAGGCATCACTGTGATCTGCTCCAGGAACAATTGAAACTGAAGAAAGATGATTACGCAGAGCTACTGAAAAATAACATGTAGCTACAGAAGAATGTGCTCACGATGTACTCCTTGTCCAGGACAGAATTGGACGATCTCAAGACTGAGCTAGATGCTGCAAACATTAATAATGCCACCATGGTGGAAAAGCAGAGCCAATCTGATAAAATGATGGCTAAGCTGAAGCGGAAGTATGAGGAGGCACTGAAAGAGATTACAGTCTTTCAGCAAGAGGTTCACACTCTTCGCATAGAGCTGAATGCCTCACAACAGGAGGTCAACAGTGTCCGGACAGAGGTGGACGTATCTCAGAAGGAGGTTCATACACTCCGCAGAGCACTGGATGCCTCACATCATGAGATCAACAGCTACCGCACAGAACTGGAAGTCTCCAGAAAGGAACTTCACAGTCTTACTGAAGAGCTGGACATTTCAAAGAAAACTATCCTCCATCTTAACTTAGATCTCAAAGTCTCTCAGAT
Organism: Ascaphus truei; assembly: GCF_040206685.1. NCBI lineage: Eukaryota > Metazoa > Chordata > Amphibia > Anura > Ascaphidae > Ascaphus > Ascaphus truei. Next base: position 346,895,219 of record NC_134486.1, read on the forward strand.
GGAGCTTCAGACCCTAAACCTGGAGATGGAAGTCTCACGCCAGGAGACAGCCTGCCTCCAAGCAGATGTGCAAAAATGGAAGGTGGACTGCAAGGAGGCCCTGAATAGTACAGAGACTGAAAAAAGAGAAAATTTAAGATTAAAAAAGGAAAATTCAGAGTTGACAGACCACGTCAATGGAAAGAATGAAATGCTGCACGAGCTTGAAAACATAAAGAAACGGTTGGAAGATGAAAAGTTTGAAGCAGAGCACCGACTGCAGAACCAACTGCAAGGTCTGCATACACACCTCCAGAATGTCGAGGAGAAGCAGCGAACTCTGCAAGAAGAAAATCTGCAGGCTGCTAAGGAAATACAAGTGCTGCAGGAACGTCTAATTACCCAGTGTGTCCTCGCAAAGCAGCATGATAAACTGAAGGCTACCCTGACCATCACCAAAGCATCGCTAGAGGCTAATCGTAGAGGCCATGTGACTCGGTACAAGAGGGAGCGCAAAAAGGTCCAGAAACTGAGACGAGTATCTGCGGCCCAAGCGAAGAAGTTCACAGTGCTCCACAAAATAATGAATGACAGGTGGAAGCAAGCTCAGAGAAAGCACAGGGAAGAAATAAAGACGTATGTTGTGCCTTGCTCATTGTCCTGTGTTTATCGTGTAGTTTAACCCTTTGTGTACCGACCCGGCTTGACCTTGGAACCTCTCTGGATATTGACCCTGACTTACCCTCGACTCTGCGGACCTCTCCAACCCAGACCACGGCTATACTGACTTCTACGATTCTGACCTCTTCAACCCCAGACCACGGCTAACGGACTTTGACTATTCTGAACTCTCCATTCCAAGATTTTGAGAAAGGAGAATGGCAGGAAACACTCAAGAAACAGAGTGAGACTCTGCAGACGAGTAACTTACAGATGCCTCCAATATGGGAAAAGGTATTGGCTCTGCCCAAGCATCGGTATCCCACAGTAACTAAGGCCCGTGAGGACAAGGGTACAGTGAGAGCTGGGGACACCACTCACCTTCAAAACAAGATTACGAAGTTTGAGCCACCTAAGAAAGCACTAGCCAAACCTGCAACCGCCCAACAGGCAACAAACAGAGGTAGGAGTGCAAAATCAAGCCAGAAGAATCCTTAGCTGAAGAAGCTGAAAAGATAGGACATTCTCTGGAAATGGAGCTGGAATCGCAACTCAATCCCAAATAAGCTGAACTGGCGACTACATTGAATGGGAAAAGTGCAGGAAGACAGCTTCAAGAACTGAATGCTCAAGTGGCTGTTCTTGGGTGCTCTTGTGATACAATTATGTCTCTTTGTAAGTGTAACAGGGAACTTATCCTGTTCAGAAAACGTGCCTCTAATCCAGCAGTGTGCTGGTTAATTGATCAGCACCTGGCTGATTAGAGGTGTCAGAAAAAGCCTGCCTCTGAGACAGGAAGGGAGACTCCTGAGCACACGTGAGCTGAACAAGGAGACAGACAGAGGAGAGATTCCTTAGTCCACAAATGGGCTGACCAAGGAAACAGACAGATAAAAGGTTCCTGAGTCTCACAGAAGAATCACAGATGTCTGGAGCTCACAAGACTTCTACACCTGAATGCTGAGTTAGTCTGAGGAAAAGGCAGCAACCCAGGAAAGAGAGAAGCCTTCCCCCAACAGCTACCAGAGAGACAGATAAGACTTTCCTTTCTAAGACTGTTGTATCTCTGCACATATCAAAATATATGTTTGGGGCCGGGAAACATGCTATCTAAAGGGAGTTGTGGACTGCACATGTTTAACTAGAAATACTCCCAAGTGGAACAGAAGCTTTGTTTGACCCCTTATTTGCCTACGTTTCATGTTTTTGCAGTGTTAAAAGGGACAGGCGCAATAACGCCTTATTTTTAATTTCACCTTAAAAACGGTCTCCATTGCTTACCTTGGCACACATCTCTTACAGTAAGGATTCGGGGAACACGTCATTTGCGACATGTTCCCTCCTTACCTGCAAGCTCGCAGACCTCTGCTTTGGCACCAGCACCAGAGCAGTTACTATTCGTGGCGGGGATACTATCCCAATCTGCATGTTTATATTTGCCAGATTGGAAGATTTGGATATCCTATATAGACCTTCCATAAAGATACCTTTATACACACAAGTCCTGTGAGAAATCTGTAAGTAGAAATCTCATAGGAACATCTTGTTCTAAAATTACCACACCACTTGAACAGACATATCTGCACTATATGCTTGTGTTTGTTCTCTTATATATATCTGCGTCTGCGCTCGCCAGTATCCTGTCACCAGACTTCTCTCGGATTGAAGATAAGACAATCTACACGAAGGGTTGAAGCTGCATTTATTATCATTTTCCACTTCATCAGACCCTCCCCTCCTAAGAAGAGAAGAAGGGCGTGGCGTAAGAAGATGGAAGAAGATGAAGAAGACGGAGAAGACCCCAAAGAAGACCCCAAGACTGACAAAAAGGATTACAAATAGAAGAAAGAAGACACAGACGTGGATTGTAATGGTTTTTTATTTTATGGTTACCTTTGGATTTGGTCCGAGAGCTTCCGGTTCCCCTGGATTTCGGTGAGTAGGCATCTAATGGTAAGTAAACAAAAGAAAAGTTTATTATTTTAACTTTTACAGTTTTTTTTTGTTTTTTATTCATGTGTATTTTTTTATTTTCCATTTAATGCCCCTAAATTGATCTATGTCCCTATGGATATACATACATCCAGGGACACTGATTGGGTGTATCGTATGTGATTTTGGGATGTAAAAGCATTGTTTATTATGCTCTTTTATTGCCTCTGTATGTTATGTATATCTATATGGATATACATACAGGGATAATAAATGATTGTTTTGCTAATGTTTATGTATCTCATGCATTTCTAATGTATTTAGCAGCTTTATTTATACATTGGTGTGTGTAATGTAATTTTTATTTAGTTACATGTTATTTTTAATGGCTTATTTCTGGTAGTTAGATTTGAATGATGGTGGTTACTTTCAATTAGAATTATTTTGTCAATGGTTTGGCTTTATGAATTGAATAGGGAATTGTTTAATTGATTTTGATTGGATTGTATTGGTTTAGGAAATATTGGTGGTCAATTTATTTATGTTGCTTACTTTCTAATTGATTTTGTGGATGGCAATGGTGGTTAAGGGACATTGTTCATAGTGTATTTTATTTTGAAATTGATTTTGCATAGTGTTACATGATGGACAGATTAATTGCATCATGTACACACTCAATGCAATTGTGTGACATTTGATATACATTTGTCTAGCTGCTGGTTTAATTGTAAGATGCAATGTGGTGATTTTCAGATTAACATTTCATGTTTTTATTTATGCATGTTTTATGTGTTTCAAAATGGGCAAATAATTTATTATCCATATCTGGATAATAGTTATTTTGCACATTATTGTACTGTATTTGTTGGGGGGGGGATTGATGTATTTAATGTATAGTTCAGGATTATTTTTTTTACATACAGGGTTGGTTCTTTTTGGTCTGCGGGGGACCTCTGGAGACCAATTTGTGGTGTGTAGGCGGTCACTGCAGCAGGAATTCAACCGCAAACGTGAATGGTTAAAAACAGCTTTATTTAACCTAGAATGCTGCGCATCACAGAGATCACTCTGACGCGTTTCGTTCCTGTGTGGAACTTTATCAAAGAGTGATGATCTCTTACACTGGTGTCAGATATATACATGGATTCTCATCCTGATTGGTCAATACTTAATTGTACACAGGTAATGGCAATCAGTTGGTATTTGATTTGGGGAGGAACCATGGACAGATTACAGTGTATGTAATTGTTCAACAACATAAATAAAGGTAACAAGTAAAAAATACAAAATAACAATGGGTTAAAATCACAAATAGTAAATTGCAGCATCTATGATATCAATGTATCACGTAAACAGTAAAAATGAATAAAGATTTGAAGAATCATTGGAGAATAACAATACAATTTGGAAATCTAATGTATGAAAGGTACAGAGAGTACCAACTATGAAAACATGCAGTTATACATTATAATTCATAATTCGGGGGGAAGAAATATAGAATTGAAATACAGTTGATGTAATGAGTTTGTAATAAGTACAGTAATGCAAGAGATGTACTAGGATGTACACCCCCAGAGACTCTCCAGCTATCTATCCCATAAGGAAGTGTTTCAACTCCCAGTCCACGTTTATTCCATGGGGATGGAGAGTACTGAGAGTGTATATCCAATACATCTCTTTTTTATTAAGTGCATTTTCTCTGTTCCCACCTCTAGGGTGGCATGGTATGTGTTCTATGGCTTTGAAGGTGAATTGGTTAAGGTTACCTGCAGAGCATGTGGAAAAATGTCTGGATACCGGATGATTTAGATCTCTTTTTCTAATCAACCTAACATGCTCTGCGATTCTGGTTTTGAGGGGTCTAATAGTACGTCCCACGTATTTGAGACCACAGGTACATTGTAGAACGTATATTACATGAGTGATATTACAATTAAGAAATGTTTGAATGTAATACTTGTTACGATCTTCATTATATAAAATATATTTTGTCTGTACTGCGTATCTACACATGGAACAATGACCACACTTATAGAAGCCTTTAGGTATGCTTCTAACATTGGAAATATTGGAACCGGATTGATACATGCTAGGAGATAAGTGAAAGGCCAGTGTTTTAGCTTTGCGGTAACAGAATTTTGGACCATTTTTCACAATATCGCTGAGATCATTATCCAATGACAACGTGTGCCAATGTTTGGAAATGATGTTACATATCTGCTGTGACTGACTATTAAATGTACTAATAAACATTGGACTTTCCACTTTTTTTGAAGCTAGTGATCGGTTGTTCACAATTTTGGTTTTGCGATTTCTTGTCCTATTACGTATAAGTGTATTTCTATCAACAGAATCAGCTCTATTGAATGCGGCGGTAATGTCCTGAGTAGAGTAACCCCTCTCTAAAAATCTGCTGGACATTTCTCTAGCCCTCAGTAGAAAAACCTCAGGATCGGAGCAAATCCGCTTTAACCTCAAAAATTGGGCCCCTGGAATGTTTTTGATCAAAGATCTTGGGTGGCAGCTTTGAGCCTTTAGAAGCGTGTTTCTGGAATTTTCTTTTCTGTATATATCTGTCTGGATGGACATGTCATTGCCAACATACAGGAGTAAATCAAGAAAGTGAATGTGATGAATATTGTGTTGATAGGTAAATTTAAGATTATAATTGTTAGTACTAAGGTGATCGATGAAAGAAAGAAGTGAAAGGTCGTCCCCCCTCCAAATGAAAATCAAATCATCAATATACCGCCCAAAATTAACAATATTCTGACGAAATAAATTGTGACTGTGATAAATGAATTGTGACTCCCAAAAACCCATAAATAAATTAGCGTATGATGGTGCAAAACTCGTGCCCATAGCAGTGCCTAATATCTGTAAATAAAAATGTGCATCGAATAAAAAATAATTGTGCGTGAGTAAAAAGGAGATAGATTCTAATAGAAAAGTGCAATGTGTGATAGATAAAGTAGATAAATCCAAAAAGTGTTTAATGGCAGCAAGGCCGTGCTGATGTTCAATAATGGAATACAGGGAGGTCACGTCCATGGTGACCCACCTGTATTCCTTGTGCCAAGTGATCCCCTGTATGCTGGCAATGAAGTCTGTGGTGTCCCTGATGAATGAGGGCAACTCAAAAACAAGAGGTTGTAAAAACCTGTCCACATACCGCGATAACCCATCTCCCAAAGATCCAATGCTCGCTATTATAGGACGGCCAGGAGGGTCGACCAGCGATTTATGGATCTTTGGGAGATGGTGAAATATCGGAATCACGGGATGCGGACAGGAAAGAAATTCAAATTCTTTTTTGCTGATAACATTAAGAATTCGACCCATCTGTAACAACTCTGTTAGTTCATGATGATATAGAGGTGTAGGATTGCTCTTGAGAGGTCTGTATGTCGTACTGTCTTTCAATTGTCTCATTGCTTCACTGAAATATTGTTTTTTTGACATTATAACTAGAGCACCTCCTTTGTCGGCACTCTTGATAACTAAATCATGTTCTTTTTTGATACATGTAATTTCTTGTATTTCAGTGTAAGTTAGGTTCCCTTTTGTGACGTTGGAACAGGAGAACCCTTTTGCCAATGTGCGTAAATCGCGTTCGACTAGGTGTTCGAATGTGGAGATAGACGGTCCCCTATTGGAATTGGGGCAAAATATCGATTTCGGGCGATAGCCTGAATCTTCAGACCCAAAGACAGGCTGGGTATATGTCATCAAGGGTTCACCCTGTAATTCCAACAGGGAGTCCATGTCGGACAGTACACAGTTTTCATAAAAATTAAGAGGTAGCAGATCCCCGATGTTTGATGAACTGTTGGGGTCAATTAATTCCTCAGGACTATATGTATTGTCCAAATTTTGTTTTCTAGAGTACATCTTTTTTAAAGTCAACTTGCGTGTGAACTTTTGTAGGTCTATAATTGTTTCGAAAAGCTTAAAATTTTGGCTGGGAGCAAATCCGAGGCCTTTATTGAGGAGGGACAATTGTGTAAATGTTAATTCGGCACCGGAAATATTGATTACATTGTTGGGCACCCCTAATCGTACTTCTTCCATTTCATTCTGCCTCTTCCCCCTTCGTTTCCTCTTTGATCTGCGCGTTCTCCTCGGCTTTTTGTACCCATGTCTAAAAAAGCCGAGGAGGGTTGCCCAGAGGATCTGCTAGCCTTAGATGATGAACATGATGGAGTAGCATTACTCTCATAGTGAGTCACATCACGATCTCTCGATTGTTCCCTGGATTTATCAAAAGAAACGGAATGGAATCTCGGTTCCGGGTCTGAATAGTCTGACTCGAAACTAGAGGTTTCAATGCGTTTATTTTTGAGGATTGATTTGTTAGGGGCATTTCCTGTGCCTCTCCTTGAATTTTGATTCCTGCCCCTGGGTGTACTGGAACCCGTGATCTCTCGAACAACAACTGGCTTTTGCCAGCAATAAATCTGATTTTTTGTATAATCAATACGATCCCTCTCATATTTAAGTTGTTTCTTTTCACTAATAATATTTTCAGCTATTTCAATATTGGATGAGAGTGTTTTGTCGTTCTTGATAAATTGCTCCCTTTTGCTAAAAGGTTGCAATTTAGTTTGAAGGATTTTAATATCAGCCATTAAGATGGATTTCTCTTTTAGCTTTTGCTGTATAATTAATTCCATCAACTGTTTGGAGCAGGAATCAAGGGCTTGCACCCAATCTAGTTCAAATTGTTTGTTCATGAACCCAAAGGAGGGTACCTTTTTAATGCGTAATCCCCTGGGGATGCGTCGACATCTTATATAATTTTCAAGAGACGTTATGTCCCACCATAACCTAATGTTTTGTTTAGACGGGACCGGCCAAGCACAGGCAGTGAACAGACCGGGTCGTTTCAGGGCAGCAGGCGACGGTTTCGTGAGTACACGGGAGAGGTAGCTTACGGTTGCCTCTTTCCCTGTCTCTACACCTTTCCCTGTGCAATAGCCCCCTACCCGGGTTTATCTCTCATTCTGCCGTATGCTGCTGCGGTTGCCGGTCCCCTCTAACAGGATCTTTATGCCTGTGTAGCAGCCCTTCTTGTTCTACACGTGTCTGACATTGTCTACATACACCCAGATTCACTTATGGATTTTTAGAAGCACCGGATCACAGGGGTTCATTCCCCCACAATCACCATTGACCTCTGGAGACCACCTGAGGTCTCCTCTGCTTTCCACGGGTACAAGGCTGGAGGTGTCCACGGGGGATACCGGCGGGGAAGAACCAGTGTTCCCACGTCTGTTGGGGGCACCGCAGACCCATAGGGATCACCCATGGGCCCACAGACCCCAGTGGTAACCACCCGAGGCCCCTCAGACACCTGTGGGTCTTACCTGAGGTGACCCAGACAGCCGCAGGCCTACCCGTGAGACCCCATTGTGGCCTACGGTGGCCCGCGGAGACCACCTGGTGGACCACGGCACCTGGCGGGGCCCACCTGTAGGCCTCCAGACCCTGTTTGAAACATAGTGCTGGGCTACTGTGAGGGCTACTGATACTCGTCAGGGCCACCGGGGACTCCCGTGGGCCTGAGGTATTAACCCTGTATGTAAAATAATAAATCATGTATTTATGGGGGGGCAAAGGGGGTGGGTTATGTATTGAATAAATATGATGATGTTTATTGTGGGGCTGTGTATGGTTTTTCTTGTGGGTACTGGGGGTGGGGGAGGGGGGTATTGGCCCCAAGGGTATGTGAGTAGGCCTCCTGCCTGGGTTAGTGGGGGAGGGTATTTAAGCCTCCCGAGTGGTGGGTGAGGGTGGGTTAACCCCTTAATGACTGTAGTGGTTAATGACCACTAAGGTGATTAAGGGGTTAGGGGACATTATATTGGCTATTTTTATTCTTGTGTATGTTTTGCAGTACCGGAGGGACATGAGCTGGTTGAAGATGAGGATGTAGACGGCCTTCATCGTGGGTGCCTGGAAAAGGTAAGTGTAATATGTATTTACTATATTTACTGTATTTATTGTAATTTATATGTATTTAAAATGGGCAAATGCATTATTATCCATATGTGGATAATAGTAATTGTGCCTATTACTGTATTGTATGTGTTAGGGGGGTGTATTTAGTTATAAATCTTGTTTATTATTTTTGGAGGCACAACATTGGTACTGCAGGCCCGCGGGTACCCCGAGACTCCCGCAGGGACCCCAGGACTGCCCTGGGACCCCCGGATTCCCACGGGGACCACTCTCGCGGGGACCCCCGCTTGGTGTTCCGGGGCCCCCGGGCCCCCGTCGGGTCAGCCGGGGACACCCGCGCGACCCCCGGCCTCCCTCGGGGACCCCCGTGGGGTCAGCCGGGGGCACCCGCCGTCCTGTTGTATGGCTTTTGCGCCATAGCTTTTTTATCACCTGCCTTTAGGTGGCAATCTTTTTTGAACGCAACTTTCGCGTACGATAACTTTGCGTAGCTTAGTGAATCCCAGAGAAGGGCAGAATTGAACGCAAACAGGTTATTGTACGAGCAAAGTTGGACTTTGAAACAATTTCAGGAAAAAGTCACTTTAAGAACGCAAAGTGCCTGTTTTCGTGGCTTAGTGAATCGTGTTCGGCGGAACATCACATTCTAAGAGCACTTTGCGCTCTTAAAACGGCTTATCGGAGCTTAGTGCATAGCCCCAAATGACCCCCTTCCAGACACTTTGACGCAGTGAGATCAGGATTTTGAGTAAAGGATTAACTCTGCCGGGTCCTATTCAGAAGCATATACCCCCATAGTGTCAATCCTCCCAGGCCGCAAATGTTACTGTTTTTGGTGCCATGAACAGGCTTCAGATTTCAGCATGTTCGTCTCTGGCACGGAAGGCAGAAAACCTGGTTACTTTTGTAATACTAGTAACTTAATCAGTAAGATGAACATAGTGCAGTTAAGCTGTGGAGGACCATCTTTTTTCCAATACTGTAACAGAAAATGGAGGTTATTTAGGGTAGATTGCTTCTTTAGAGTAGGCTGGAGGTTTTACAGAAAGACAAGTAAGCTGGAAAGCTCTCACATTCTGACATTTGTGTTGACTCGGGCAATAAAGGTTAAATATTTTTTATTGTTCTTAAAATAGTAACAGGTTTTTCTGGAAGTACAATGTTTTAAAATATTATTCAAAAAGGAATGAAGATGGGGCACACGGATTTCCAAAATAAAGAGATTTATTAAAGCATACACAACGTTTCGACCCTAAGGTCTTTGTCAAGTGCAAAAAGTGGCAGCCGATCGTACATTGATGGGAGCACCGGTAATTGTATCACTCTTTATCATATTGTGGTGTGCAGCATTTACTCTTTGTTATATTAAAATATTATTCCCATTTGATCTTTGTGGCACCTTTATTGTATTATTTCACACATTTGATTCATTCACTTTGTCTTAGGAAGGAGGAAATGTATGTGATTAATTTGATTAAATATCTTAAAATATACAAATATGGGTAAAAGTTATTATAAAATTGGAAACATTTACTTTTACAATGCGCTTGTGAGAATGAGTATTGATTATAAACCACTCAGTATATCAAAGTTAAACAGTTTTTTTAATGATAATAATAAACAATGATAATTAACAAAACTGAATATTACATATGCCAGTATTGCTGCAATTAACACAGGTCATTAGTAAAGGTGAAAATCTGACATTTATAGCCAACCTAATTTTTGCAATGTAATTTAATTGAGCAATATGAAATTGTAAATCAGTGAGTTGTAGAATGCTTTTTAGCCTATGTAATAAACTTATTGTTTATTTTTACACAATTTAAAAAGGGTCACTTTCAAAGCACCATTTCTATTTATCATAGAATAATTGTTTAAATGGTGCTGTCTGACACATTATCTTTCCTATAATTTAAAAAGGGTCACTTTCAAAACAGCTATTTTGTGCAAGTCAATGAGCAGAATTCAGTAAGTCATTTCATTATATTGTATAGGGTAATGGATATTAAAACAGTTGTTGATATTGTCTACCAATGCGTTAAAGGTGTATCTGTTGTGTGATATATCATTTGCATTAATTTGCATATTAGTTACTTTGAGTAGGAAGTATTATGCTACATCACATAAAGTGCTTTAGTTCTCATAAATGTTTGTGATGATGGAGTCGAGGTTAATTGTTTCAGACAAGATTATTATAGTTCTTTCAATAGTCTGAGTGATATAATGATCAATTATAGAAGATTTTTAGGAATGCAAATTCATGATCTTTTTCCCTTTTTATTTTCTCATTAAACTCTTTCTTTATTAAAAGTTTTATAGGATTTTCCCAAAAAATTAAATGCGAAGGTGGGAAGGGGATACAGAAAAGTAAAGGGTTGGAGGGTGTGGGGGAGGGTATTGCACACTTCGTATACATTTTACAATTCAATTATACTGTATGTAAAGAAGTATATTCTTAGAGCAGTGCACAAATCGTTATAGTTATCTACTTAGTCAAACGTGTATTGAACTCTCCATAAGGAAAACAGACCGAAGGTAGAATTTAAAACAAATAGAGAGAACAGCGCAAGAACTCATTGTGTAGTATTATAAAAATTGTATTCAATTCATTTAGCAGGTGAGTATTGCACATACATTAAAATATAATCAACAGGCATGACATGTTATGGACATGTTTCCACAACTGCTAGTGGCGTGAAACCGCTCAGGACTCGGCTGGGGATGAGATGAATTCCTGTCTTTCCCCAGGGGTAATAGGGTTATTTTCTCCCCTTGGATCGGCGTCGTCTCACCGGATGAAGGACTGTAGTGTCCTTACACAAGACCCGCTGCCTGCTGAATGAATTGAATACAATGAGAGACAGGTGAGAGGCAGGAAGGCCGGAAAGCAGGAGGTTACAGTAATCAAGACGGGAGAGGGCCCGAGTCAGAGTATTAGCAGTCGAGCAACAGAGGAAAGGCCGTATCTTTGTTATGTTGCGGAGGAAAAGCGACAGGTTTTAGAAATGTTTTGAATGTGAGGGGCGAATGTGAGAGAGGAGTCGAGTGTGAACTCTAGGCAGCATGCTTGGGCTACTGGGTGAATGATCGTAGTTCCAACAGTAATGTGGAAGGAGGTAGTAGGGCCAGGTTTGGGAGGAAGTATGAGGAGCTCTTAGGCATGTTGTGTTTAGCCATGTTGTTTTAGTTTTAGCCATGTTGAGTTTAAGGCGGTGGAGGGCCATCCAGGATGATATAGCAGAGAGACATTCAGAAACTTTGGTTTGTACAGCAGGTGTAAGGTCGGGTGTTGAAAAGTATATTTGTGTGTCATCAGCATAGAGGTGATAATTAAACCCAAAAGATGTTATTAGGTCACCTAGAGAGAGTATGTAAAGAAAAAAAGAGAAGAGGTCCCAGGACAGAGCCCTGGGGTACCCCCACAGAGAGATCAATAGAGGAGGAGGAGGTGTTTGCAAAAGAGAATATCCACAAGTACTAGGAAACAGGGTTCCTAAAATTCTGTGCTCAGCTGTGGGATGTCTCTAGATGCATATAAATCAATCTAGTATATAACCACTGAATCAAGAGAAACAGGGACAAGCACCACTCTCGTAACAAATATAATCCGTGTCTCACTATTTGTCTCCTAACATGTGGGGAACCTGTGTAGTTGGGTGAAGGTCAGTAAAACATCTCCGACCTCCTAGTACCACAGTAAATCACGTCCCCCTGGAGAAAGACACTAATGATGTCAACGGAATGGGGTACTCACGATTGAGAGTTTCTGTAGGGTGATTCCCAAGGCGTGCGTCACGTGAAAGATATACAGCAGACGATTCCTCACTGGAAAAACGGAGAACAGCAGGTGAAGAAAAGGGGGCTAGACACCGATCAAATAAAAGTCCTTTAATCCATGGTAGACATCATGGCATGGGATAAGTAAAAACGCGTTTCGGGCCGTCGCCCTTTGTCAAAGAGGCAAAAGAGACACTGAAAGTACGATGGGAGAGGTAAGAGGAGATCCAGGATAGAGCTTTGTTCCGAATACCAAGAGTATGGAGAATGTGAAGGAGAAGAGGGTGGTCCATGGTGTTAAATGCTGCAGAGAGGTCGAGTAATATGAGCAGAGTGTAATAACCTCTGTCTTTGGCTGCATGGAGGTCGTCAGTTATTTTAGTGAGGGCTGTTTCCGTGGAGTGAGCAGTGCGGAAGCCAGATTGTATAGGTTCTAGGAGAGAATAGGTGTTGAGAAAATGGAGCAAACGAGAGAATACAAGATGTTCAAGGAATTTAGAGGCAAAAGGCAGGAGGGAGACAGGTCGATAGTTAGAAAGACAGGTAGGGTTAAGCTTGCTGTTTTTGAGTAATGGTATGACTGTTGCATGTTTGAAGGAGGATGGAAAGGTTCCAGAGCAGAGGGAGGAGTTAAAAATGTGTGTGAGCATAGGGATTATAGTAGGAGCAAGAGGTTTTAGGAGATGGGAGGGAATGGGGTCAAGAGGGCAAGTGGTAGAGGGAGAAGAAGCGATCAACAGCGACACATCCTCCTCTGAGACAGTGGAAAAAAAGTCAAGGAAGGCAGGAGGAGAGTTAGGAAGAGGTGTAGGATGGGAGGAAGAAACAGAGGGAATGTTCTGACGTATGGATTCCACCTTTTCCTTAAAATAGTCAGCAAAGTCCTGAGTGGAGATGGAGGAAGGAAAGGAAGCTGAGGGTGGTTTGAGTAGAGTACCAAAGACAGAGAACAGTCGGCGTGGGCTAGACTTGTGCATGTTGATTAGTGAAGAAAAGTAGGCTTGTTTAGCTTGCGAAAGGGCAGAGTTGAAACAGGATAGCATAAATTTGTAGTGAAGGAAGTCTGCGAGAGTATGAGAATTCCTCCAGAGGCGTTCAGAGGAACAAGTACATATTTGTATTGACATTGTATACCGTTTAATAAATTAAGGTTTTTTTTTTTCCATGTGATTTTGATTACATCAGGCAGGGGGGGGCGAGAAATGTCATGGATGAAAAGGGGGCTCGGCATAAAAAGTTTGCTCACCCCTGCTCTAATTGATTAGTATTGGGAGTATAAATATTATTATCTTTGTTTCTTGTTTTATACAATTAACCATGCCCAGTAGCACTCCTTTTGACACACATATATTATTTGGTATTCTCAAAATTGTTATTGGTACGTTGCTTATGAAACTGCTATTTTTTTTTACTGCTTTTCTTTGCAAAATCAGGTGGGTGGCATTAGAGAAGGTATTACACCTTGTGGAGCACTAGCTTTGTACATCCATCTTTGCAGAACTACAGCTTTTTCCCATTTCTTAAATAAACCTGAGTTACAGTAAATATTCAGTGAAATTTATAATATAGAAAAGACTACACTCTCAGTTTTTCCATAGTCTTCTTTCATTTAAGCAGCAATCCCCCCAAAATGTGTTTCTTCTAATTACATTACCTAAACAGGTAGGTCACCCAGAGCTGAATCACAGTATTCCAAACTCCTGAGATCAGTTCCCTGGTAATCACAATTGCTAATCATCCTCTTTTCCTTCGCATACTTGAATTCAAGACACTGCCCTCTTATGTTCACGTTCTATCTGACTGACTGCTTTTCTAGGGGTAGATATTCAAAGCTCCATTAAATCTAGGCTACTAACATGTTATCACCTAAACAGGTATCGACCGTTACTTCCTCTTGGTTTAACGGGTATCCTCAAAGCTAAATACAAGTAAACACTATGGAGGTCATGCACTAAGCTCTGATAAGTCACTTTTAGAGCGCAAAGTGCTCTTAGAACGTTATTTTGCGCTCAACCCGATACACTAAGCAACGCAATCAGGCACTTTGCGCTCTAAAACTGACTTTTTTCCGGAATTTTTTCTAAATCCAACTTTGCTCGTTCGTAACCCTGTTTGCGTTAAATTCTGCCCTTAAGCGGGATAAACTAAGCAATGCAACCTTAGCTTACGCGAAAGTTGCGTTGATCAGAACACGTCAGGTCAGATTAGACGCAAAAAAAGCTGGACTTAGAAAAAAATTATTGCTTTTAATTTTTGCATGTGCAAAACCCATACAACAGGCCGGCGGGTGTCCCCGGCAGACCCCGTGGGACCCCGGGGGTCACGCGGGTGTCCCCGACTCACCAAGTGGGGGTCCCTAACGGGAGTGCGGGGATCTCCACAGCCGTCCCGGGGTCAACGAGGGAGTCCCGGGGTACCCGTGGGCCTGCGGTACCAATGTTGCGCCTCCAAAAATAATAAACAATATTTATAACTAAATATACCGCTCTAACACATACAGTACAGTAATGGGCAAAATTACTATTATCCACATATGGATAATAATGCATTTGCCCATTTAAAATACATATAACTTTCAATAAATACAGTAAAAACATAATCCACTTACCTTTTACAGGCACCCACGATGAAGGCCATCTTCATCCTCATCTTCATCCTGCCCATGTCCCCTCCGATTCTGCAAGACATACACAAGAATAAAAACATCCAATGTAATGTCCCCTAACCCCTTAATCACAATAGCGGTTATTAACCGCTACAGGCATTAAGAGGTTAACCCACCCTCACCCACCACTCGGGAGGCCTACATACCCTCCCCCACTAACCCCCCACCCCGTGAGGCCTAACCACCCTCACCCACTACCCAGCCGAGAGGCCTACCCACATACCCTTGGGGCCAATACCCCATTCCCCCACCCACAGTACCCACAATAAAAACAATACACTGCCTCACAATAAACATCATTATATTTATTAAATACATAACCTACCCCCTGTGCCCCCCCATAAAAACATGATTTATTCTTTTACATACAGGGTTCACACCCCAGGCCCACGTAAGTCCACGGTGGGCCTGATGGGTCACCTCACAGACCTACAGGTTACCAGCAACATGTTTCACACAGGTTCTTGAGGCCTGTTGGTGGGTCCCGCCAGGCACCATGGCCCACCAGGTGGTCTCCGCGGGTCACCGTGGGCCACAATTGGGTCCCCACGTTAGGCCCGCGGATGTTTGGGAGCCCCGGGTCAGACCCACAGGTGTCTGAAGGGCCTCAGGTGGTTCCCATGGAGATCTGGGGACCCACGGGTGGGCACTACGGGTCCGCGGTGCCCCCACAGATGTGGGGCCACCGGTTCTTCCCCGCACACTACGGGTCCGCGGTGCCCCCACAGATGTGGGGCCACCGGTTCTTCCCCACAGGTGTCCCCCATGGACCATGCAGCCTGATACCCGTGAAAAGCCCGAGGATACCTCAGGTGGTCTCCAGAGGTCTCTCGCAGACCAAAGGAACCAACGCTGTATGTAAAAAAAATAAACCTGACCTATACTTTCAATATATAAATCCACCGCCCCCCCCCTCGACACATACAGTACAATAATGTGCCAAATAACTATTATCCAGATATGGATAATACATTATTTGCCCATTATTAAGCGCATTAACTAGCATAATAACATAAATAAAGTTCTACTGACCTCATCAATAAGAAGCCCCCGTTGCCAGCAAAATCCTTGTCCTCCGTTGCCAACAAAATACATAGCCAATACATTGCAATTACATTCAGATATCAATTAACCCCTTAATTACCTTATCAGATAATAGCAGCAAAGGTAATTAAGGGGTTAAGCCACCCTGGCCCGATACCCGTACTTCACCCATTCATTTGTATAGTGGCTTCATCATGCAACTATATATACACATTATATATATACACATACACATATACATATATATACATATATATATAATAAAAAAATAAATAGATGATACCATTCTGTGGCTAACGAAATGCTTTTATTTGTGCGAGCTTTCGAGATACACTGATCTCTTCATCGCCGGAAGAAGAGATCAGTGTATCTCGAAAGCTCGCACAAATAAAAGCATTTCGTTATCCACAGAACGGTATCATCTATTTATTTTTTGATTATTGAAGCTCGGCTAAGACGGTACTGATACCTCTACATATATATATATATATATATATATGTAGAGGTATCAGTGTATATATATATATATATTGTGACAAACGGCTTACTCCGGGGCTCCGTCGTTTGTCCGGGACTGTTTAGAACACGGTCTTTTAGGGTAGCTTAAATGATGAGGCGTCACGTACTGTTCCTTTAAACAGGCTATGCCTGGTTTATTCAGTCCCAGGCACTGAGACTGCCACAGTGCATACAACAGAAAACAGATCAAAACAAAAGCTGCTCACCTGAGCGATAACTTAACTTAGATATCCCTGACTCAGGGTTGGAAGTGGCTTTTCCACTTCCAACATCAAAACACGGTACTTTTGCAGTCTTACACAAATGAACAGAAAGATTGAACCTGTTTGGGGAAGAGGCTTCTCCCCTCTGTAGTTCAGCAGCCTTCCAGCCTCCTGGCTCTTGTGGGGAGACCAGAGCAAACAGGAAATCAGTCTTTCATACCTGATTCCTAATTAGCATGACAGGTGACAGAAATCAGGCAGCAGACAAACTCTGGTCTGGATCTCTCATCCCTCAGTTCCAGCGCTTGCCAAACTGTGGGATGGAGTGTATGTATTATAAGGCTGCACTCCCGGGCCAAACAGGATAGAAACTGTCTAGTATCCTGGGAGCCCTATATACGGAATTTATTACCATCCCCTGGTTTCTGTCACATATCCTCCCCCCCAGCTCAGACCTCGAGGGATGAGCGACCATGGATATTAGGGAGTGCATCCTTGACAACCCGTCAGCATTGCCATGTTTGTGCCCTGACCTGTGTTCCACAGAAAATTTAAAGGGTTGTAGGCTTAGGAACCACCTGGTCACTCTAGCATTCTTTTCCCTGTTTTGACACATCCAGGTAAGGGGTGCATGATCTGTGACCAACCGGAATTTTCTCCCCAACAGGTAGTATTTGAGCGTCTCTACAGCCCACTTTATTGCGAGACACTCTTTCTCTACTATGGAGTAATTTTTCTCCTGGGGATTTAGTTTCCTACTTAAATAAAGGATGGGGTGCTCCTCACCTTGAGACTCCTGGGAGAGTACCGCCCCCAGCCCTACCTCAGATGCGTCGGTTTGGACTACGAACTCTTTGGAGAAGTCAGGTGTGACCAACACTGGTTGAGCACAGAGAGCTTCTTTCAGGCTTCTAAAGGCCTGTTCGGTTTCGGGGGACCACTTTACCATTAGCGGTCCTCTTGCTTTTGTGAGGTCAGTTAGTGGGGTTGCCTTAGTTGCAAAATTGGGAATAAACCTTCTATAGTACCCAATTAACCCCAAAAAGGTCCTTACTTGTTTTTTTGTAACTGGCCTTGGCCAATTTTGTATCGCCTCCACTTTGAGTGTTTGGGGTTTGAGTAAACCTCTGCCAATAGAATATCCCAGATACTTGGCCTCCTCCAGACCAATAGTGCATTTAGCGAGGTTAGCAGTTAGTCCAGCAGACCGGACTGCGTCAAGCACAGCTTGGACCTTTGGAAGGTGGGATTGCCAATCTTCACTATGGATTACCACATCATCCAGGTAGGCGGCAGCATACCGAGCATGTGGTTTTAAAATTTTATCCATCATTCTTTGGAATGTGGCGGGAGCTCCATGTAAGCCAAAAGGCAACACCTTATACTGAAAGAGGCCGTCTGGGGTTGAGAAGGCTGTCTTTTCTTTTGCCCTTTCTGTGAGGGGAACCTGCCAGTACCCTTTTGTTAGGTCTAGGGTTGTGAGATATTGGGCTTTGCCCAGTCTCTCTACAAGTTCATCTACCCTGGGCATAGGATAAGTATCAAATTTTGACACCGCGTTTAGTTTCCGGTAGTCATTATAAAACCTTGTTGTACCATCTGGCTTTGGGACTAAGACTATAGGGCTGTTCCTCCCACTTTGGGATTCCTCAATTACACCTAGTTTTAGCATTTTTTTAACCTCTAAACTTATAGCCTTTCTTTTGGCCTCTGGGATTCGGTACGGTTTAAGGTTAACTCGGACCCCCGGTTCAGAGACTAGGTCATGTTCAATTACGCTAGTTCTACCTGGCCGTATAGAGAAGATTTCTTTGTTTCTTTTCACTAAATTCTGAACCTCTCGTTTCTGATGAACAGACAGGGTTTCAGCTATGCTAACCTCTGGGTCAGTTTCTTGATTCTCTGACGGACCTGGGGGTACTAGGGTTAACAAGACTTCTCTATCTTTCCAGGGCTTGAGTAGGTTTATATGGTAAATTTGCTCAGGTTTCCTCCTACCTGGCTGTCTTACCTTATAATTTACTTCTCCCACTCTTTCCAAGACCTCATATGGCCCATGCCATTTAGCAAGGAATTTACTCTCCACGGTGGGAACCAGAACTAGTACCCTATCACCTGGAGAAAAAATTCTGACCCTAGCACCCTTATTATATGTATTCCTCTGTGCTTCTTGAGCTTTCTCCATGTGTTCCCTCACTATGGGTAGGACTGCAGCAATGCGGTCCTGCATCTGGGCAACATGCTCTATTACACTTCTGTAAGGGGTAACCTCGTGTTCCCAAGTCTCTTTGGCTATATCCAGTAAGCCCTTTGGGTGTCGGCCATACAATAGTTCAAACGGGGAGAAGCCAGTGGATGATTGGGGAACTTCCCTAATGGCAAATAACAGGTACGGTAACAAACAATCCCAGTTTTTCCCATCTTTATCAACCGCCCGCCGTAACATGCTCTTTAAGGTTTTATTGAACCTTTCCACTAAACCATCTGTTTGTGGATGATAGACTGAGGTTCTGAGATGCTTGATTTTTAGGAGTTTACATAGCTCTTTCGTTACTTGGGACATAAATGGTGTTCCCTGGTCAGAAAGAATCTCTTTAGGAATCCCGACCCGGGAAAACAGAACTACTAACTCTTTTGCTATGTTTTTAGCTGAGGTGCTACGTAGGGGAACTGCCTCCGGATATCGGGTGGCATAATCTAATATTACCAATATATGCTGATGTCCCCTAGCAGACTTTATTAGGGGTCCTACTAGATCCATAGCAATCCGGTCAAATGGTACCTCTATTATGGGAAGGGGTACCAATGGGCTGCGGTACGCCTTGAACGGGGCGGTGATCTGACATTCTGGGCATGAGGAACAATAATTCGTAATTTCTGCCAGAACCCCAGGCCAATAGAAGCTTCGGAGAACCTTTTCTTTTGTCTTTTCCACCCCTAGGTGTCCCCCCAATGGATGACTATGTGCGAGGTGTAATACTACGTTACGGAATGTCCGTGGTACCAACAATTGTTTAGTTGTAACTGATTTCCTTTTATCAACCCGATATACTAGGTCGTTCTCTACCTCGAAGTAGGGGTAAGCAAGTGACCTATCTGGTTGGCCAGGAGTACTATTCTGGTCCCGTATATTTCCCCTTGCTACCGCTAATGTGGGGTCCTCCCACTGGGCCTTCTTAAAACTCCCAGGACTGACCTCTAGGTCAGCGAGGGTCTTATCCGGTTCTGGGGTGGTAAGTGTCTGCTCAACATCTTGATTTGGGGTATTCCCTACCAAAGTAGTGATGGGGAAGGGAATTTTACAGCACTCCTCCTTTTCCGCCTTCTTATTTGGGCCCTCGTCAACCTCCATTTCTGAAAAAGGGAAAGGATTTGTTTCTTCTAATACTTCGTTATGGTCCGCTATTGAACTCTGGGCGCTATTCTGAGCGGGGGACCACATTTTTAGAAAATGGGGAAAGTCGGTCCCTATTAACACATCATGTGCCAGTTTGGGTACAATACCCACCTTGAAATCTAAAGAACCAAACTCTGTTTCAAAAAAAACATCAACAGTGGAATATTCATGATTATCCCCATGTATACAACAAATTGCCACTCTTTGTGAACTGTTTCCCTGTTTCTTCTTAATGGGCAAGAGGTATTCGGACACTAGTGTGACCATGCTCCCAGAGTCAAGAAGTGCCCGAACCCTCTTACCATTAACCTTTACAAATGCCCACAGATGGTTATTCAAGGGGTCCTCTGGGCTAGGGCCCATACATTGGGACAACAGCGAATAAGGTTCCACGCTGTTGCATTGCATGGGCTCATCATTTAGTGGGCAGATTTTTGCTGTGTGGCCCCTCTCATGACAATTTACACATTTAGGTACATAGTCTGTGTCCCACTTAGAGCCTTTTCCCGGCTCCCCATGTTGGCTATTGCCCTTAGTGTGCGAACCACTGTTGCTGGTGCTGCGTGAAGGTGGTCGCCGCTCTTCAGCGCCCCTTAACCCCGGTACCCTTTTACCGTCTCTGGAAGAGTCCTGGAACCTCGGGTAGTGGGGTTGCTCCACGACTGTGGGTTGCGGGTGCTCTTCTGCTGCATTGTACCTTTCTACGAGGGCCACAAGCTCATCCGCATTGTGGGGGTCACTCCGACTGACCCAACGGCGTAAGGCAGAGGGAAGTTTCCTCAAGAACTGGTCCATGACCAACCGTTCCACGATGTGGCTGGCTGAGTTGATCTCGGGTTGTAGCCACTTCCGGGCGAGGTGGATGAGGTCATACATCTGGCTTCGGGTGGCTTTATCCATCGTGAAGGACCATGCGTGAAACCTTTGGGCGCGAACAGCCGTGGTTACGCCGAGGCGGGCGAGGATCTCGAACTTCAATTTTGCATAGACGTTAGCTTCGGCTGGCTCTAGATCAAAGTAAGCCTTCTGGGGTTCGCCACTTAGGAAGGGTGCGATTAGACCAGCCCACTCAGCTTCTGGCCATCCCTCTCTCTGTGCCGTGCGTTCAAACGTGAGAAGATAGGCTTCCACATCATCCGAGGGTCCCATCTTCTGAAGGTAGTGGCTTGCCCTGATCATTTTCGGTACTGGGGCTGCCGCTGCCAGTGGAAGGTTACTGATAGTCCCCCTCAGGATCTCGAGTTCCTGCTGTAAGCCCTGAGCGAACCGCTGTTGCTCCTCTCTCAGCAAGCGGTTTGTCTCTTGCTGGTTTGCATTCGCGTTTTGCAGGGCTTCATTCGTCTGTTGCTGGTTTGCATTCGCCTGTTGCTGGTTGGCATTCGCCTGTTGCTGGTTGGCATTAATCTCTTGCTGGGCTATTAGCAGCTGTTGCTGGGCTGCATTCGTCTGCTGCTGGTTTGCATTAGTTTCTTGCTGGGCTATTAACAGCTGTTGCTGGGTTTCATTCGCGTCTTTCTGGGCAGCGACATTGCGTACCAGCGCACCCACCACGTCTTCCATCTTGTTTGCAGAGGATGAAAAAAACTTTTTTTTTTTTTTTTCAAAATTCTTCAACCCGCAGACCCCCTAGTGCTCTGCCCGCATTCTCCACCATATGTGACAAACGGCTTACTCCGGGGCTCCGTCGTTTGTCCGGGACTGTTTAGAACACGGTCTTTTAGGGTAGGTTAAATGATGAGGCGTCACGTACTGTTCCTTTAAACAGGCTATGCCTGGTTTATTCAGTCCCAGGCACTGAGACTGCCACAGTGCATACAACAGAAAACAGATCAAAACAAAAGCTGCTCACCTGAGCGATAACTTAACTTAGATATCCCTGACTCAGGGTTGGAAGTGGCTTTTCCACTTCCAACATCAAAACACGGTACTTTTGCAGTCTTACACAAATGAACAGAAAGATTGAACCTGTTTGGGGAAGAGGCTTCTCCCCTCTGTAGTTCAGCAGCCTTCCAGCCTCCTGGCTCTTGTGGGGAGACCAGAGCAAACAGGAAATCAGTCTTTCATACCTGATTCCTAATTAGCATGACAGGTGACAGAAATCAGGCAGCAGACAAACTCTGGTCTGGATCTCTCATCCCTCAGTTCCAGCGCTTGCCAAACTGTGGGATGGAGTGTATGTATTATAAGGCTGCACTCCCAGGCCAAACAGGATAGAAACTGTCTAGTATCCTGGGAGCCCTATATACGGAATTTATTACCATCCCCTGGTTTCTGTCACAATATATACACATGATGAACCAATATACAAATAAATGTAGAAGGGTTATCAAAAACATACACACATACATACATACATACATTCTCCATACTGCTGCGGCCAAGTTTATTCGAGCATTTGCCCGTTCTTGGCCGCAGCAGTAGCCTGGCGCGCGCCCGAGAGTGACGGGCGCGCGCCGAAGCAGCGGAAGAGCGCCCTCCGATCGGGGCGCTCTCCCTACCGCTGCCGGGTCCGCCGGGTCCCCCGGAACCCCCTGCCGCTGTCCCGCGATCGCGGGACACCAGGGCTCCCTCGGGGAGCCCCTGGACGCGCGTGCAGGGGGCGCACGCTCCCGAAGACGCGTGACCGCGCGTCTATGACGCGCGGCACGCCGAGGGGCGGCCACTAGCAAGCCGGGAAATCTCCCGGCTTGCGGATCTGGCCGCAGTGTGATAAAGTGTGTCGGTAGTGTACATACACAGTACAATAAAATCATATTTCCTAAAAAAAAATCCAATCTCATCTTCCAATCAAAAGCCTCAAATGCCAATCAAAACATTGCATTTACATTGAATACATGATGCATACAATCTATGCACTATGTACACTCTGCCAATGAATGTTGACAATAACATATTCCAAACAAAATACCAATACATCCAAACAAGTATACTATTTAAACCAATCAAGTCACCATAAATCAATTAGCATTCATTAATCAAATCACTTAACAATTTAAATCCCATCCATAACAATTAAACAATTAACTATTTCTATCGCTAAACCGAACAAGTTACCATCAGACAAAATATAAGTGCCAAAAAGAATGCAATATACAAAAGCAAGCCTCACCCTGACCAAAAGTACACCATTCAAGACCAAAAATTACTTCTATCTAATTCTAAAATACAGTACACACACATTTATGCATAGCAGCATAGCCAAAATCATTTTAAACACAGCAATTCAAGCATTTCCTACCAAACCATTTCTTACCCTGTATGTTTATATCGATCTATAGCATGGGAAGAGAGGGGTATCCAGAGGCGCCTAAAATAGCTAATATATACAAAAAAGGATATATGAAAACATCAGCCAACAGGCTTGGTTTTCATATATCCTTTTTTGTATATATTAGCTATTTTAGGTGCCTCTGGATACCCCTCTCTTCCCATGCTATAGTTCTGACCAGGGGGTCAGTTTTTGTATCCTAGGCAGCCCTCTTTGTGGATTTGACTATTTCCACAAAGGGTATTATATACCACATTACACTTTGTTGGTTAGCGCTACCTTTCTTTGTTGTTTTTATATCGATCTAGACATACATACATACATACATACATACATACATACATACATACATACATACATACATACATACAGTGGCAAGAAATGATCTAAAAAAAAAACACGTAAAAAAACAAAAAAAAATTGTACAAGTTAAGTAAAATACATTTCTTTTGTTCAGTTACCATTACTTGACCCACTCACGACTCCCGTTGAACAGCTTACTCTTGAACCAATCCATGCACAGGAACCCATAAAATAATAAACCATAAAATAATAAACAATAAAATAATAAACAAAAACAATCCACGGGTCTTCTAGTTGTAATCCATCTTCATCTGTATTCTTCTTTCTTGTATCTTCCGCTCTCTTCCGGGGTCTTCTTGTCTTCTTCGGCCAGGCCCTGGTCTTCTTCCTTCTATAGGAGGTCTTTCCTCCTCGGCGTCTGCCTTCAAAATGAGACGACAAAGGCTTTTATAGGCCTATGAAGTCACATTTTCTTCATATGATTCCCACAGCCCTGATTGAGCCGTGAAAACAATGTGCTTTGGCCGAGAAAAAAAAAATGATGACGTCATTTAAAGGCAATGAAAGCACAGCCAATCAGAATGGCTGTGCTTCAATTGCCTTTAAGATGACATCATGAAAAGAAAGATGGCCAGCCTCACATGGTATGGTAGCCAATCAGAGCGTGGGAAATACACATCAACTCTGATTGGCTCTAGTACCATGTGACAGGCTTTCAATGACGTCACATCCGTTCTCCCCCAAGCCTCTGTCACATGGTCTACTACAGCCAATCAGAGTTGGGATGTAGTTCCCATATAGACCCCTTTATGGGGTGCCGGAATCCCCTGCAGAATTTAAATGTCCCGGTCACGTGACGCGGGAGCTTTAAAGTGCAGGGGATACCGGAACCCCATAACGGGGCCTGTATTTCCTGAAGTAGGGGGTCCTTGGATCTAAAACCAATGCGGTTCAGGTCTTGAGACCCCCTGCTCATGTATACTATTATTAAAATGTGTTTATTTAGTGTACGATCGCCTGTAACAGCATTGCATGGAGATAGCAAATATCCATGCAAATGTTACAAGCGCCTTTTTTTTCTATCAGCTAGCGTACGTAAAGGTTAAGAACGCTAGCAGGGGGAAAAAAAGCAACACGTACGCTGTGGCTGTTTTGAGCTATTTTGAGCAGGTACGTTAAAAAATGGGCTCAAGGCCTTAGTGAATCGCGTCCCCGGCCTCACTTTTTAACGAACCTGCTTTTTTGGAAAATCAGAACACAAAGCCATTGAGCTTAGTGCATAGCCCCCTATGATTGTTACTTATCTCATGGCATACGATTAAGTCCATGTCAAGTTTGCACTACCGTGCATTAGATTAAAATAACATGGCATTAAGCATGTCTTACCAAAAATGGCATTACGACAACCCCATTATAACACGATCCGCTAAAATGCGAATCCGCTTGTAACACGATGCAAGCATAGCTCCCAATCCAATTTTCAGACGTAATGGGGATTTTTTCTTCTGAACACGTGATATACATGTAGCCCCTGTAAGAAATAGTGGGCTACCAATCCTTCTCCTACTGGAGTAAGCCCTGGTAAGGGCAGGCGCCAATAGTAATCATGGGTTTTCCCCCCACCAAGCCCTGCCTTGAGTGATAGAGGAAGGCCCCTGACTCTGTGGCAGGCCTGAGACAGAGGGGAGGTCCTGCTGACATCATAAGGGGCAGGGCTGTATCTATTTAGTGGGCTGCTCCTGTGTGTGTCTGAGTCAGTCTTTTGGAGAGTTCGGTTGGTGTTGAGTCTGAGAGTTCTGCCTGGGAGGAGGAGAATCTGACAGTCTGTTGCAGTGGAGAGAAAGATGTGACAGTTGTGAGAGTGGAGAGTGCAGGAAACAGGAGAAAGACACTCAGCCCTACAGATTAGAGCTGATAGCACTGTAGTGCGTGGACCAATGCCCCTCACCCTGGTGAGGGGGGAGATCTACCCTCACCCAGAGAGTATATCCTGGAGGTGGGGGTTGGGGTAATGAAGCCCCTAACCAGCCCATCCTGCTAGGGTACAACCTGGAGGAGAGGAGAGGAGGAAAGGCCTGCAATTATACATTTGGAGTGCACTGCTGTATATGAACTGCTGTGTGCCGCTGTGCATGATGGGTTGCTGTATCATTGTGCAAGGACAATAAAGAGTGCTGCTATTTTATACAAAAGACTGTGTGGAGTTTAAGATCACTCGCCCTGGGACCAGGGCTTCTTCTGGAAGGATCTTAACCTATTCCTATAGGTCTCGCCAGAAGATGGAGGCACTACATCACCACTGTTGCTAGAGAAGATGGAGGCATATACCCCAGAAGCCTGGCCCTGTTATCCCCCATACCACCGCGGGAGACTCAGGCCGTACTGTTCCAAGCAGGTATGCACCACCCAATTACATGTAGCCAGCCCTCAATACACCTTAGAGGCACGATCTGTGTCTGGGGGGGGGGGGGGGAACATGGGCTACATACATATATATAGTATACACAGTACCATGAAGATCTTCCTAACATGCTGTTTTCCAATGCCATCTGCCCCTGATTCCCTCTACCCTGCCCCCTCACCTCCTCTTCCCCCCACCCCAGGTCAGATCTAGCCACTCCTGTGCCCTGCTGGGGTGACCAGGTGACATGGAGATGGATGTCTCTAGCTGCTTCTGTTGTCCACTCCAAGGGTGCGCAAAAATTGACCCCTGTGCACCCCTGCCTGCTCACCTCCCGGCTCGCACCCCCCCCCCCTCCTTGGCTCCAGTGTCAAATGACGTTGCGGGGTCTGCGACGTCACGTGACCCTGCGACGTAATTTGACACCAGTTACCATGGTGACGCGTCGCTCAGATGCTCTCTGTTCAGGGGGATCTCTCTTAGTCAGATCCTCCCACCCACTGCGCTATCAGAGAGTCAGGAAAAGGCACAGGGAAGACCCCTGCCAGATAGAAATGTTTGAAACTTCAAACAAACGGAAGAAGTTTAGTTTAGAAGAAAAAATTGTTGCGCTTGATAGAATCAAATCTGGAGTCTAGCAAACCCAAGTGGCTAGAGACCTAGGAGGGAACAAGTCTACAGTTCGTGGATGGAAAAAAGAGGAGAAGAAACTTCATGATGCAGCTAAGTCCATATAAACAGACAATGGACTGAAACAGAAACGTTTGCTGCAACCTCAAGACAGCCAGTTGAATAAAGCTGTGTTTCACTGGTTTGTCTAAGAAAGATCGGAAGGCACGCCTCAGTCTGGACCCCATCAGCAAATGCAAGCCAAAAAGTTTCACAATGAACTTCATGGAAATGAGTCAACATTATTCATGGCTAGTAGTGGATGGCTAAATTGTTTTAAAAGGTGACATGGAATAACCAAAAACACCCATCCTTCTGCCGATAGCCTAATAAGCAGAGATGGCAAAATTCAAGTCAGCTACCTGGCCAAAAACACCACATCAAAAATACTGAAGCAGGATCAAGGCATTACTGTATATCAACATTCAAGGTGATCTTCCGAAAGACATTGCTACAGTGAATAATCATGGGTGAGGATTATATTACTGCATTTGTAAACAAGCTAAACCAAAAATATTTTTTTTACATTGGTGATGAAGCATGGGAAGCGATCACAAAAATGCGCATTTCTAAATGTTGGAAAAACGTAACTGGTGCAAGTCTGGTCCCGGCTAACTCCCAGGTAGCCAGTGACAGTGATGAAGAGAATGACTTTGAGGGCTTTACAGAGGAAGAAGTCGCCGCCACCAATCAATTTTTGGAAAGATACAATAATGAAGACCTCACAGAGAATTACATGGCCAATGCAGAACGAGTACTGGAACCTTTCCTTGATATAGAAAGTGGGGCAATGATAGAATCTTGGGTAGATGGGGACAACAGCTGTTCTACTTATGAGCATATGACTGACTCAGAAATAACTGAAAACATTACTAGCGAAAATCATGATTTGGATGCAACCGAATACAATGAGTACGAGGAGCCAGAGCCGCCACCTAAGATCGCAGAGGCGCTCACAGGTTTGCAAACTGGACTTAAATTTCTTGAAACAGAAAAGGTAAATTCCATTTCAGTTTTACAGTTAAAACGCTCAATTGAAATCGTTAAAAAGAAGCAAAGAGATGCAATGAAAAAGTCAACACTTAATATTTAAAAAAACAAAATGAAGCACTTTAAAGTTTACTCTCAAGTTTGTTTGTTCGTGAATGCTTTCCATAGTAGTTGAATGAACACAGAGTACATGATGTTTTCCCTATTCTTCAGAATTATAGCCCCATAGTTTATTTTAAAACACGAATGTAAGTGGAATGTGACAAGTGCAAAAGCAGATGTGAGTACAGTACTGAATCTACAGTTTGTGTTTTTGTTTGTGGACAAAAATTGTGTTTATCGTACACTATTTACAGTATGAATACTTTACAACATGATATTGGTGTCTTAATTACTTTATTGTTCAATGCATCATTAAAAGTTTGAAACAATACACGTGTACATTATTTCTATATTGTTATTCTATAGCAGTGGTTTTCAACATACACACTCCCCCCTCAATAACACACACACTCTCCCTCTCACACACACAGACCCTCTCACACCCTCTCACACATACACACACACACACACACACACTCCCCCTCGCTCTCTCTCATACACACACACACACACACACACACACACACACACACACACACACACACACACACACACACACACACACACACACACACACATGCACACACACACACACACTCCCCCTCTCACACTCACTCTCTCTCCCTCCCCCCCACACACATACACACTCTATCTTCCCCCCACACACACACACTCCCTCCCCACACACATACTCTCTCTCCCCCACACACAAACTCTCTCTCTCCCCCCCTCACCCTCCCCACCCCCACACACACACTTTCTCTCCCTGTCCTCCCCCACTCACACACACTCTCTCTCCCTCCTGATTGCTGGTTAAGCTATTGAATCACAAATTATTAGTTCTATATCACTTTATGGTTGAAATTTGGTTCCACACTTCTATTTATTTTTTCACTATATAAAAACAGGGTAGCCCAGGGGTCTGGATGTCAGATGAGCCACAGGGAAGGACAGCAGAGGCTAGGAACTGGGCTTAACCTTTATTTAGTGGTACATATGCTGTCACAGTGATAATAAGAAAAAAAAATATTTTTCATGAAAACCAAGTCCAGGTAGTGACCATCCTTGTGGGTGCTGGCTGCAGTCCATTGGTGAATACTAAAAGAAGAGGTTAGAGAATGAAAGTGGGAAACCCAAGCGAGAGAGGGGTCATCAATATGGCAGATGATGTGCCCAAGGTGAAGAGAAGGGGAGTCGGAAGAGAGAAAGAAAGAGAAGGAGATCCAGGATTCAAACAGAGAAAAATACAGAACAGGGTTGAGTAAAGGTAGGTGGGTGATAGATGACCAGTACCCGGAGAGGTAGAGGAGAAAAAAAGTTTTACATTGTGAGCCTCAAAGATAAGAGGAGAATCAGGAGAGTGATTTCTTATGGACATCAAGAGAGTGAAGAGTTTACAGGAGTAGATGGAGGTTGACAGTGTCAAAATCAGAAGAGAGGTACAGCAAAGCACAACTAGAAGTAGGGTAGAGTAGAGCCCTTGAAATGTGGCAGTGTGTAGATCATCAGCTACTTTAATGGGGCAGTTCTGTGGAATGAGTGGTTCAGAAGCCGTATTGCAATGGGACCAAGAGAGTATGAGTGTTTACCAAAGCATGAATAGATAAGATGCTCAAGAAACTTAGAAGCAACAGGCAGAGACAGAGTGATAGTAAGAGGAGGGTTTGCTATTGCATGTTTGAATGCAGCGGGAATGGTGCCTGAGTAGAGTGAAGAATTTAAAATTGTATGTACCGTATTTGTAGGAAGCTTAGATTGGAAGTAAGACATCAAATAAGGTGAGAGGGAATCAGGGCAAGACTGTGCTTAATTACCCCTGTATATTTTAATGGGGACAGTGCTAATTGACTGTGTCCTTTGTATAGGTTTTAAATCATGGTGATTTAGTGTTATAAAATATGAACTTATTGAAGAACAGTTTCACATTAATTTCTAATTTGGGTAGTCACATGCCTGTTGCACAGCTAACCAACCTTCATATTGTATGTTACTTTTTCCATTTCTTCATGTCTGGCAGAGACAGTCTACTCTTCATACACATTAATCAGGGGCGTTGTTTTTGTGCAATTAGAAGAGGAGGTGCTCAGTGAAATAGTATAGTGGAATATACTGATTGAAATTCTGCAACTATAAAAATTACATTTTATTTTCTGTTGATTCAATTCAGCAGCTTTGCAGTGGCATTAGCATATTTGTCAGATGTTAGAAGAGATAAAGAGAAGCATGTATTCTAAATCTATGATTTATGAAACTTAAATTTTAGTTCTAATAATACAAAAAAAAATTAAAAGGCACTGCAAAAAAACAATACAATAAAAAAAAATGAACCCCTCTTATTTGCTTCAGACTAACACCCGCTACTGAGGTTGGGGCCCGAGTCCTCCTCCTCTATGTATTATACCACAGATGGATTTAGGTCAGACAACGGGAGACAAACTACAGTACAGGAGTAGATGGAGGTTGACAGTGTCAAAATCAGAAGAGAGGTACAGTAAAGCACAACTAGAAGTAGGGTAGAGTAGAGCCCTTGAAATGTGGCAGTGTGGAGATCATCAGCTACTTTATAGTATAACAATATTAATAAAGAAAAATAACAATGAGTATTCGGATATCTTGTGATCCTTCACAAAGAATAACTACATGCATCACAAAATACATCAACATAACATGCCCCCCAAGCGCTGCACAGGTGTATATCAGTGTCTGATGGTGTGGCCACCCAATCCTGAATATCAAAAGCATGTATGCAGCTGCCGGCACACCATTGGAGCTCCTTAATACTGATAAGTATCGCAGGTCTGGACGTCGCAAAACACTTCGGTACCACTTTAGATGAAATCTCTAGAGGGTCCCCTCTGATGGTGCTTGTTCCTCTGTACAGCTACCACTCAGGTTATCTGCTGGGCCGCCTTGCAAGCGTAGCCACTCTCCCGCCTCTCAGTGCCCGCTTTCTCCAATGGGAAACAGATGGCCCTGGGTCAACTGCAGTCAGTCGTAGATCGCTCAGGCTCATGCAGAGCTGCTGTGTCAGCTATGCACTAGCAGCTCTCCCCTTGCAGTTCTACCCCTGCATGTTCTGCCACTTACAAGGGGGTTACAAAAAGAAACCCGTAAAGGTGAAAAACCCTTTAAGTAAATAACATTTATATGGAGGGGAGGGGTGGGACAGAAGAATTGTGACCAGAACAGTAAAATCTCTATTATGATGTCATACAAAGTTCCTCTATTAACCACTGGAAGGGAAGCCCAAAATGATAACATTAGGGTTTTTCACCTTTAGGAGTTTTTTTACCTTTGTATATTGTAATGTTGTTTGCAGTGCTTTTTTACTTTATTTTGATTATTAGAAGTTAAGTTTTATAACTTACTCTTTATCATCATAGATTTAGAGTACAGTACATTCAATTATGGGGCTTCTCTTTCTCTCGTCTAGCTCTTATACAATATGTCAAAATGTACTATTATCCTTAATAATTTCTGTGCTGTGGTTAGTGTCACGTGTAAAAATTGAAAATATAGTGTTTGCCACCAGCACAAATTGACAGCAGATATAATGACAATGGTATTCACCAAATCAAATAACATACTGTACAGTAGCTTTAGATTTGTTTTACTCCCATAAAATGAAGTGTTTTTGTTATCATCATGTTATCATCTTATATAGAAAAAAGTAGTAAATTAGCTTATTTCTTCCCGGATCCCCACGCGTAGCTACTGTATATGGCAAACATTGGGAAATAATGCTATATTATTTATGTTTAGTGTTATTTAACATGTTGCCCAGTTCCAGTAGATGTCATTGTCTTGCAGAATAATTTAGATTTACAAATGTAGCAATAATTTATCAATAGCAAGTATTCAAAATGTAAAAAAAAAAAACAATATTTCCTCAGTAATATCACTATATTGACACATTAACCAGAAAACCACAAACAGTATACATAACTAAAGAAATCCCTCATTGTTAACCCTACTGTAATTCATTATTGATGTGAGTTATTTCTGTATACAATTAGCTTAGTGAATATTAAATTAACAAAGCTAAAATAGCACGTGTTCCCTTTTGCTTAATATTGTGTTAATTTAACTGATTAAGTTAATTCCTAGTGAAACTCCATATTTTGTATCACCTTGTTATTTCTTCTCTATTTCTATATTTTGTTGAACTACTTTATAAAAGTCAAAATATTTTGAAGGTGGTCATTGCAGTTTACAATCAATTATTTGTAATTATATTGTAGTGTTGGTGCAATGCTAAAAAAATAGTAAATCCATAATAAGATGTTAATACTGCGGCAGTGAGTTTTTATATATATATATATATATATATATATATATATATATATATATATATATATATATATATATATATATATATATATATAAAAGAAATAATAATCTGGTGTTGTAACTTTTTGAATTAAGAATGAATACAAACATTGCAAAAATAAAAAATAAACTTCTCAATTAAAATACATATTTTTTTCCTTTTTATAATTTTGAGTGGAAACAAATAAGAAGCTGAAAAACAAACAAGGGTAAAATTAAAAGTGGTCTCCTTATTAAGTCATTAAGTGTTTAAGTTGGCGACCCTGGATCAACATGTATCAGTATCCCCATTAAAAAAGTTTAAAAAAAATTACAGATTGTTAGTCACAGACCAGTGTTTCCCAACTTCAGTCCTCAGGGAACCCCAACAGGTCTTAAGGATATCCCTGCTCCAGCACAGGTGGCTCAGTCAAAATGACTGAATCGCTGATTGACCCACCTGTGCTGGTGCAGGGATATCCTTAAGACCTGACCTGTTGGGGTTCCCAGAGGACTGGAGTTGGGAAACACTGGTCACAGGCATTTGTACCACATGTAAGAATGAGAGAAGAAAAATGTAATGCACAAGTACAACTTTTCATACATGACTAATTCCTATTAGCATTTCCAAAATCACTTAATGGTGCATAAGGCACTAAAACAGTTTCACACTAATACAAAGCATCTTAATATATTGACACATATTCAAGATGACTTTCCTAATGTCAATTACACGACAAAAAATGATCTTTGTGAGCTTAATGCATTATTCTCAATAACTTAGGCAAGTAATTACTGTGCTTTTGTCCAGGCTACCAAAATCTTCTCTACAATGAGTTATTACTGTAGTTCCCTGTTGGAGTTATATGAAAATTATTACTATGATAAACTCTATGTACTGTCATTCCATAATGTAAAACATTGATTGAATGCCAATCATTAAAGTAAAACTAAACCAAAGTTGAAATGTATTTAATGTTTGATATTAGACATAATATAAACCGTCTTACAAAAATCTGATTTTTTTTTTACTATATGCAGCATCTGAGTAGCTTTAATGAGAAATAATTACATACGCCAATATTCTGCATGTGTAGGTATCTAAATGGCCGTCTTTTGACTGTGCTTTAGTGTGTGAAATACTACAGCTGCAATATAATATTCTAAATTGCTATAGCAACCAAAGGATGCTCAGTACATTAAAAAAAAAACATTACAATTGACATTAGGAGTTGACATTTTGTTTTAAAATACAGTTAGTATTATTTAATAATAGATAACGGATTTATTAAAAAAAACACATATAGAATGTTGCATGTTGCTTTAAACCCCAGATTATTTTAATGATATATTTTTAATACATTTAACCAAGTATAGAAACACCATTTAGAAGCTCTTTTTTAAACAACCATTCAATACTAGATAGTCCTCTTATTAAATGGCATAGACATCTCTCTAGCCTACACCAGTGGTGCTCAAGTTCAATCCTTTATTGCTACATCAGACCAGGTTTTTAAGAATTTTACAATGAACAAATACAGTATTTAGCCTCTTAGCCAACCTTAATCATCAATAAGACAACTAGTCTTGGTATGTATTGCACTGAAAAACTCATTTTTTTTAAAAAAAACCCTTGCAGACAGAACTTGAGCTCCACTGGCCTAGGGCTCATTAATGAAGATGGGCAAAAGTGAAAACTCGAGACACAATTTTCTTTTACCAAAATTCAATCATGACACAAATATCCAAAGTTGTTTTGGCCACTAAAATTTGTATGAATGCTACTGAGACCGCCATCATTTTCCCTTCGCTCAAAGTTTGTACAATCGGCAATCAATTTTGACCGCTTAGCCCAGCCTATTTCCTTCTTGTTGTTCTTCACATTGTGATTGTGAGGGAAATAAATGAGCAGGGTGTGGGCTGGTGGCTGTGATAGACACATGTTACCACACTGGAAAAAGTGGGATGGATGTTCGACGCCGCCTGGTCTCTTCTTGGCGTGTTGGACTAAGGCTGGTTTCCTCACGGTAGGTGGCACCAAACAAGCAGGCATGGAATCCTCCGTAACGTATACAGGAACCAATTTCTTTGGCAATATGTTCCGTGGGTCTTTGTATTATAATAGAAACAGCTTTCCAGGATCGAGCCCCATGCACAGCAGTGTTATTTAAAGAGACACCCGACATCACCACACAGTGTCATGAGGGATCTGTCAGGAAATCGCAATGAAACAACTGCAGACACCAGTGGAGTGGTGGAGCAATGTGGATATTAATGTCCGCAAAGAGTATAAAAGACTCCAGTCCAAGGTATCCCAGACGATTTAAGTGGCAGCTGATGACGTCACTGTACAGTATATCACCACACAATTGCGGATATACAGGATATGTCACAAAGCAAATAACGAGCCGCATGTCGGTACTAAGGGCTAAAGGATTCAGGAGCATATAATGAATTAAAAATCCTACGCGTTTCGTAGTTCACCAATTACTTTTGCCCCGATGAAATAGTTGGTAAACTAATAACCAGATTTTACTTCACTATGAACGTTGTGCGCTGTTTTTTGGCTTTACTTTCCTCTAGCATTGAGAGGTGCTGAGCCATCTCTAATTAACAGCTGCAGACGTTCTCCTTTCACATATAAGGTTTTGTACATGTCACTGTGCGTTTGTTTTATGTGTATATTTCACATTTTCTTCTTATTTGGGAATTTGGAATCTTAATACAGAGCTTGCCACATTGCACTAGTCGCTTTTCATTTTAATCCCTAGAATCTACTTTTGATGCACACTTTATCTATCTACCTACGTACCTATCTACCTATTTATCTAATCTCTCTCTCTCTCTATATATATATATATATATATACAGTGTTCGACAAACCTATACATTTGCTCGCCCCGGGCGAGTGGATTTAACCCCCGGGCGAGTAAATATTGGCCCAAGCAGCACACGTTTGGTACTAGGTGGCGAGTAGATTTTTTTGTGTGGCGAGTAGATTTTTTAGTGATTTGTCAACCACTGTATATATAGTCAGAAAAGGCAGTTGGCACTCCAATAGGTGCAGGTAAGCCACAGGTGCACGTCCCATATAGAGAATGTAATTATACGTTACCGTTCCAAGGATTGGTAAACAAGAGACAGCACTCAATGTTGAAAATCAAAGTGTATTAGTGATAGCAAAAATACATCCAGAAACCCAACGTTTCGGTCCTACAGAATGGGACCTTCCTAAGGGGGATACGGTATATATATATATTATATATATATATTATATATAATATATGTATTAGAGAAACAAGAAGAGGAAATGCACCCGATCCTTGTGTAAAATCCAATAACAAGGTTTAATGTTAAGAAACACGGCAAATGCACACTCACAATTTGTCACTGCATAAAATGCATTGTATGGGTAAGGCCATGCACCAACATGTAGCCAAATCGCCGTCTGTTTGCTCAGTCTCATCAGACCTCGATGCTGCTGGTGCCATCCGATAAACAGTCCTTCCAGCAACCCGAAACTGCAGCCTGTGGTTCCTGGCAAACTAGGTCAATGATGCGTGCGACTCAAGGAACTCCTTCTCCTTCCTGGCGTCTGGGCTACTCCACCACCGTAGTAAAACTAAACCACGTGACCCTACACGTTTCTTCCGACACAGCGGATTTCATCAGAGTATCTACTCCACAAATTTATTTACACTTTACATTGATTGTTGTATGTCATCTGTGCTGGCAAAATCATATATATATATATATATATATATATATATATATATATATATATATATATATATATATATGTATATATATATATATATATATATATATATATATATATATATATATATATATATATATATGTATATGTATATATATATATATATATATATATATATATATATATATAAATATATATATATATATAAATATATATATATATATATATATATATATATATATATATATATATATATATATATATATATATATATTTATATATATATATATATATATATATATATATATGAAAGAAAAAAGGCGCAATCCTGTATAGCAATAAAAAACAGGAACATTTATTAATTAAGCAAGGAAGGCTAGGTAACTGAACAGATAAAAACAAACACAATGATGCCAATAGACACAATAAACACAATATATGACAATAAAAAACAAGAGTACTCTTGAAAATAAAAAAAAGGGAAATGTGACCAAAAAATGTCCAATAGCGCAAATGTAGGAGGCAGTGAGATGTGGGAGGAATTGTCACGCGATAGGTAGCAAATGACTGGAGCAACAAATGGGGAGAGGTAATTGACCCGTCAGATGATAGATTGCGGATGCAAATGTGGAAAAATCAGGCTTATATTGACCTCTATAGATGGAGATGGGGGTAAGCAAATAGCATAGGCAAGTGATTAAGGAATGGTCTCACCAAAGGATGTAACCGCAATGACTACAGGGGTCTGCGTGTCCCTCCATCTGCACACCAACGAAATCACGCTGGAGATGAACATGTGATGCTGATCCGGGCCTTCAGCATCAGGGCCTTGACCCTTGAAGAAGTCGGCGCAACAGCTGACGAAATGGCGTAGGTTCGCATCATCAATGTCCGACAGCTGACTGTGAGAGGAGTGCCTAATCGCATGTGAGGAGTGAGAGCAACTATTTCAGTTATATTGGCGGAACCAAGTGGAAGGCTGCATTTGTCTGTCTGTCTGGCTGAGTCTGAGTTTGACATCAAGCAGAGACACAAGTGAATATTCAATTTGAACGAATACAGCTGTCTTGTATGAGGGGGTAATCCAGAAAGTGGAAGTGGAACAGCGTCTCCAGTGTTACCCAGATCAGCATCACATGTTCATCTTCAGCGTGATTTCGTTGGTGTGCTGACGGAGGGACGCGGAGACCCCTGTGGTTATCGTGGTTACATCCTTTGGTGAGACCATTCCTTAATCCATTGCCTATGCTATTTGCTTACCCCCCATCTCCATCTATAGAGGTCAATATCAGCCTGATTTTTCCACGTTTGCATCCGCAATCTATCATCTCACGGGTCAATTACCTCTCCCCATTTGTTGCTCCAGTCCTTTGCTACCTATCGAGTGACAATTCCTCCCACATCTCACTGCCGCCTACATTTGCGCTACTGGACATTTTTTGGTCACATTTCCCTTCTTTTTTATTTTCAAGAGTACTCTTGTTTTTTATTTTCATATATTGTGTTTATTGTGTCTATTGGCATCATTGTGTTTGTTTTAATCTGTTCAGTTACCTAGCCTTCCTTGCTTAATTAATACATTTTCCTGTTTTTTATTGCTATACAGGATTGCGCCTTTTTTTATTTCTTCCATTTAATCAGGATAGGCATATCCTCATTAGGGCTGCATCCTGCTAGCTCATTTCACTTGGGTCAGTACATTTATTAGTCACCCATTTACTCACTTATAGTATTTCATTTGTGTTAGTCCTAGCGCTGATTTATTTATGTTATACATATATGTATGTATGTATGTATGTATGTATGTATGTATGTATTTATATATATATATATATATTGGAGAAAACAGTATTAAAGACAGCGCCCTTCACCCACTACACCCAAATTGCTGCAGCTCTGATCAAATGTGGCAAGATGTTGCACCAAGCACAGATGTCTAGTTTATAGATTAAGCATATCAATATGTATATGGCATGAAACCAATGAATAACAATAGTATTGTAAGTATTGCCTAAACAATATTAAAAAACAAAAAAGTGTGCATACATTAAATTAAAAGAAAATACCAAAAAATGAAAATAAAAATAATAAAAATGAGAAAAAATGAAAAAATGACACTGGTGTGTCGCGTGGACTAAAGTACAAAAAAAAATTATATAAAAAAAATATCAATTTAAAAAAATAGGCATATATAAAAAAACCATATGGTGAAATTGCCAAAAATAACTAAAAATACAGAAAATACTTAAGTCCATATGAGTCCATGGATAAGATGATAACAAAAGTCCAGGCTGCTTCTTCTTGGGCTCACCAACCTCCCAAAATACCTATTAGAAAGAAAAAAAAGAGAAAAAGCGCCCGATCCTTGTGTAAAATCAGATAGAAAATGTAATAAATCATGGACAAGACAAATGCACACTTACAATTTGTCAATAAAAATAAGGCATATTATGGGACCAGCCCATGCACCAGACTGTAGACTCCACGGTCACCTCTGCATAATAGCATCCGAAATGGTTCCAGATATTGCGTTTGTAATCGCCGTTTTCTCCAGGAAAGATGTATTTCACTGGAAAGGAGCTTGTTAGTAGCGTGCGGCCGCCATTACTCTCGCACATGGAAATGGGGACCCGGAAGATCTTCACTCACGTCCTCACGTCCTTACACTGGTGCCTGAACTGCTCGACCACCGTAGTTTCAATGCCACGTGACCCTTTTTCTCTTCTTTTATATATATATATATATATATATATATATATATATATATATATATATATATGTGTGTGTGTGTTATAAGGTTATTCCTGGTTGGAAAACTATATACTGTATGTCTTTATCACTTCTTTATTATCTAGGGTTCTGAGAACCACACCGTTTCTGGACTTTGAATTTAAATGTATACACATACAAATTC
The DNA here is from genome assembly GCF_040206685.1 of Ascaphus truei. NCBI lineage: Eukaryota > Metazoa > Chordata > Amphibia > Anura > Ascaphidae > Ascaphus > Ascaphus truei. Next base: position 346,934,032 of record NC_134486.1, read on the forward strand.
AATTACGAATGTCCAGTGATAGAAAAAAAAATTGCCTTTTTGAGACAGAGCTACTAATATCTGACGCTTAAAGGAACTGGGTAATTTGCAGTGAATGTGAATCTCAGCAAAAAAAATTGTCCTATCTTTACGAATATAAAGTCAACAGTTGAAATATTGGCAATATTGCCTTCCCTGAGGAAGGTTCCGTTCAGCGTACCGAAACGCTGGATATATGTGCAAGTTTCTTTAATACAGTTTATAGCTGCTTATACCTTCTAAGTGCTGTTGTCTCCTTACCTTTGCTGGTAATGTATGCTTTATTATTTTTTATGACATAAGCACCAGGTCATTATATCACTACAAGAGTGCCAGATATTCATGATTTGTGTGTATGTATATATATGTATATATATATATATATATATATATATATATATATACACATCATGTGTGACCTTGGCTGTGCTATTTAATCTCAGAGTAACTCTTTTTATTAAATTGTTTTGGGGCATTTATAATGTAATATATTAAATGTATATAAATGTATAATTTATACATCCACAATATAATTGCAAATATTATTATGTTCTCGCTTGCATGAAAGTCTGTATGCAAGTATTTTTTGTAACTATTGTTATTTTGATAAATCTAAATATTATAAATAATCAAAATTGTTTTCTAATATTTTCTTCATCTGTTTGTGTTTTTCTCAAATTATTCCATCCCTTAGTTTCATTATTTAGCTTATTTTGTCTCTTTTCTACAGGAGTACAGCTGGTATTCCACACCTTTCACCTTGAAAGCTCCCATGATTACTTGTTAATAACAGAAGATGGCAGCTTTACTGATCCAGTAGCCAGATTGACAGGATCAGTCTTACCTCCTACCATAAAAGCTGGTCTTTTTGGGAATTTTACAGCTCAACTTCGATTTGTATCTGACTTTTCTATCTCCTATGAAGGATTTAACATTACATTTTCAGGTAAAGAAATCCTTGCAAAAAATAATGTGTGAGTAATCTATTTCAGAAACCAAATTCACTAGATTCCACGAAATTAAAAAAAAAAAAAAAAAACATTATAAAGATATTTAGTGGAGATTGAAGAAATGCTGAGCCATTTTGTGGAACACGTTTTAAATTTCTCAGATAATCTCAAATAGTTGTGAGTGGCATCAGTTCATTTTGCATATTCATTACCTCCTTTACTCCCAAATATAAAATGTTTTGGCTATAGGAACATGTGATTACAATTACAGTAACCCCATACAGTGTCCATATCAAGATATTAAGACTTATCAAGCAAATTTACATTATAAAAGATTTGTCATTTGCAACGTTATCACACTATACAGTACCTCACCAAATCTATCTTCATCCAACAAACTCTTATCAGACTAAATTTAATTTAATAGACCGTAATCTGATGAATGCTTTTATGATGAAATTTCATCTGACAAAATGTTACCCTACAAAATTCCATCCAATGAAACTTCATTGCTAGCTTTCATCTGTTAAAAAAACCATTAAACGAAAATTCATCCCAAAAAAATCATCATTCAACAAAATCTTATCAGACACAACTTAATCATTTAAATTTCCATCATACGGATTCACTTTCCCCTCCCTTATAAATGAAAGTTCCTCCTTATATAGCAACTGCATGTTTGGTCGTTGCTCTGCTTGCATATAAGGTAGCTGCATACTGTATTTGAAGCGATGTTACGTTTTGAAAGGCAAATAAGATTGAATGACTAATGTATTTTCATTTCAATAGTCATAAACATTTTTTCTAGTGGCTTTAAATAAGACATCTTTTAAACTGTATTATTGTAAGAATGTACTATTTACATGATATTAAACTGTGGAAGAAAATAAGCAGTAGAAAATATAGTAGCTTTCTAGGGGATTCTTTCAAATATATTAATTAGAGTAATTGCTGAGTATACTGTACCAGTGTCTCATGTACTAAGGCACATAGGAGTAATTCCTTATACATTATCTCTCATTTGTTGCAAGTATCACATGTGCCTTAAAACATCAATAGTAAAATAGCATGACACCCCAGACAGTTGGATGAGATTGGCTTGGTTAGTGATTGTCATGGTAGACCAGGTCTTTTAACATATTTATATTTAAGGTATCAGTCACAAGGCAAAATAAGGCAGTGAAATAAAATGAGGTTTATTTGGATAAGACCACAGAAACACATATAAATACAAAATACAGAGCACATGCATACTTACTTGTATCTGGGGTTTGAGATCAAGCCCTTTCCTACTTGCAGGGCGCCCGCTTCAGCAAAAGGCGTTACCCTATCCACTCCGGTTTGTTCCAGCCTGCTGGCTGGGTCTCTCCATGCTTCTCTGTTGTTGTTATAGCTTTTTCACCCAGAAGCACCTTTGAGAAGCCCGCCAGAAGCACCTTTGGGAAGCCTGTCAGAAGCTGCATGTCTCTTCAAATGTCCAACAAACAAGAGTGAGAGCTGCTACACTGCACTCCCTTATATAGGGCTTGATCCATATCTAAATCATTGAGGGGCTGGCGGCCAATTAGAGCACGTATTATGGTTGTGCATTCAATGATAGGAGGGGAAAATTCAAAATTTGCTAATGGAAATCGTGCCCATGAGTTTGAAACCCCAGAAACCATTTTCCTGGCTTGCCCCATACTTCCCGCTGGGTAGGTTCCGCAAAGTCTAGCTGGAACAAAGGCATTCTACTCCAGATATCCTGTTCACAGCCCTTTCCCCTCACCATGTTGCAATTAACACAGGGAATCCCTATACATGGGCTGGTGGCATTGAAAAGCTAATTCACATCTGTCTGGTTGCCTTTTGTCCTGTATGTAGATCAGCTCACAGCACAAATGCAAAATGCATTGGAGTTTTAAAACACTTTAAAACTAACATTTGGTCCCTTGAGCTTGCACTCTACAATTTGGATCTAAAATGTGGGGTCTGTGAACTGGGGCTCTAGAACCTGTTCTAGGACACAAGCCCCTACACCCAATACAGTAATAGTAACATTTGATCCCTAGAGCTGACACTCTAAAATTGGGATCTACGAGCTGGGGTTCTAAAACCTGCATTAGCCTACAAGCCTACTAGACTCAGCTCTAATACATTGCTGGCAGGCATTACAGGTTAACCCTATTTGCCCCCAAATATCCCCCTTTTTCTCATGTTCCAGAACTCTCTGCCATGCAGCTATTCTCATAAGGGGCCACCCATACTAGGCAACCCACTTATAAGCTTGCACAAGCAGCTACGGGACCATGAGTCAAAGGGAATATAGCATAGAATGCATTTACAGACCCACTAGGCCTGTTAACCCCACAGTTAGTTAATCCCACACACACGGTTCCTAGCATATAACACTATGGGGGACAGTATAAGGGGAACAGAATGACAGGGCAACACAGTAAGGTACAATATTAGACCCAAGAGCTGACACTCTCAGCCCTTGCCATACGGTTTCAGGGGCATCCAGCCGGGCTCCACCTTTATTAATGAAGACTGGCACCCCCTACTATCACAGTTACAATGCCCTAATTAGACATTTGCAAATATTTCCCTTTTCCTCTCAGATAGCTGTGAAAAAATGCTAATTGGGATATAAAAAGTATTTTCAAATTATTTAAATTAGCATAATTTCAGGGTATCTCATGATCCTCTCTCTCCCTCTCCTTTTTTCTTCGGTGCAATCCAAAGTTCGATGGAACATTTCTTATTTCTCATCGACTTAATCAAATTTGTCCAAAACATTTACTGGAATAAGTTTCGAATTTTACAACCCTTTGAAAAGTTTAATCGAACTGTAGGTGAAGCTAACATTTGCAATTTCTCACATCAACTCCTCATATTGATACCACAACACAAAAGAAAGAGAGAGTGCATTTCTTGAGTGCTCTTGTTCATGGTAAAGAAACCTTATATACAGTATTATTCATATTTACACAATGTACTGCACTGTACAACATCATTAGTAAAATTATGTGCTTTAAAGTATTACATTGTATGCAAATGGAAAGTCATTAGGAGTGATTATGGTAGCTCATGTTTGTATGTGTATAGCTTCTAATATCCTTATAATAACATATCTTAACCAAGATAAAGCTAACACACAAAACTTTAGTCAACAAAATCAAATATCTTCTTCCCTTCAACAATTTTTTCACTTGGCTTAAATTCCACTGCTGGCAACCTGGGAGTCATATTCAATTTAGATTTGTTTGGGTGTTTTCCTGTTGTTAAATCAACTAAAACATTACTACGAGCAATTACAATACATGCAATAGATCACTATACATAATTCTATTTACATCTATTTTACGTATTCAACTACTGTACTTTCTGCCTATTTTTTCTCTAAAATGTAATGAACGTTTATTTCCTGTGTACTTATCAATTTGCTCTCCTTTTTCTTTTATTATTTATATTTGCTCTCCTTTTTCTTTTATTACAATCTTTCCTTCTCCAGAGTTTTCTGTTTCCTTGCTGTAGACAAATTCACAATTTTTTATCTACTCATATTTTCATGTTACTGTTAAACTTCATATTTTAATGTTTCTTTATCAGCTCTCCCTTAGACACTACTTAAGAATGTGCAAACTCTTTGTTATGTTGTGTAGTCATTTATTATGCTGTATGTTTGTGCTTAGTTAAATAAATATGCACGGATTATATTCAAATATACTCGGAATTGCTCATATGGGACTGCAACGGTTTGGTTGTGAGAGTTCTAGCTCGAAGTTCTTGAGTAGAGATGTGCAACATTTTCGCAGAAGTCTGTGATCCCGGGGAAATTTGCCCCTTACATTCAAAGACCATTTTGTAAAAATGATCACCATTTGGCAAAAAAAAAACATTTGCCATAAATTTGAAGCTGATGTGTAGGTCACATGATCCTTAATATTTTGCCATTTTCACAATATTCTGGCAAATTTGGTGACATTTTGAGCAATTTGACTGTTTACGAAAATGTCCCCAAACATTTATTGAAGAACATTTGAAGGCATTAAGACATCTCATGTTTTGATTGAAAACATTCGGCAGATATGTGCTTAACCAAAATGAATGACTTTATTAACATGCAGTGAATATTAAGGCTGGTTAACTGCTTAAGAAGTGGCATTAGCTCTTAGCGCTACAGTTTCTTGCTCCTCAATGACAGCATGACTCTTCCTACCTTACCTGAGGTCTCAGAGAGGACTGAGCTGGCTCAGATTCTTAAGAATCCTGCAGCGCATAGCTGAATCCACGGATTGGATTCTACAAATCCATCCATAGGTTGTAGAATCTGTGGAGTGTATTAGTAATAATAATAAAAACATCTGTATAAAGTGAATTGCTCTTTTTGACATTAATCTGCCTGAATTCGCGGACCAAAGGAACTGGCCAATCCTCTGCGGATTCAAATTTGGCAGCAAAATGTGCCCATCTCTACTCTTACTCCTTCCAACCATTTGCCAAGCCACTAAAGAATCAAATAAGGCACCCTTCACCCATTACAATGCCACTTCCCTCCTAGCCCAATCCTGTACACACATGCTTACAGTATGTTATGCTTACGCATATGTATATGCCTAGGTCATATATTCTCCAACAAGATCCTTCTGCAGCTGTGACAAAAATGTAATAATACTAGAATTTTTTACTTTCTCACATCTAATTTTCCCTTTGTGCTTCAAGACTTTTCCACTCCTCTTGACCTAACCCTATGCTCTCGACTTCTCCAGTTACTTACAAACTATATTTTATTTCTCCTTAGTCATACTCATTTTGATCTGGCAACAGGTCATTCGGTCCTGTGCTAATGACTACTGGGATTCCTTATGAAACACAGTATTTTAAAAACGTTTTCATTAAAATAATTTGTATATCACTTACTGTATGTCACAGTGTCAACATATATAAAAGCATTTTGCCCTTTGCATGTGAGCTTGTATTTTGAGGAGGATAATAAATGTACATGTTGCACAATTGTAATTGAATGTACAAATTCTAAAACAATGCACATTAGTGTTTCACTTTATACTAGTACACATCCATCAAGTATAAGGGGATATAAGCTTTATTGGCTAACTAAATTTAGAAAATACTTTTCTGTACGAATCAAGACCATGTTTTCTTTGCAGTTTATGTGTGTTCCTTTATCATTCATTGTGTGTTTTGCTTTACAGAAAACTGTCTAAACTGTCTAAACAAACCGTGTATTTTGTTTAATATCTGTAGAATATGACCTAGAGCCATGTGATGACCCAGGTGTCCCAGCTTTCAGTAGAAGAATGGGGTTCCACTTTGGAGTTGCAGACTCCCTGACATTTTCCTGCTTTCCTGGATATCGTCTGGAAGGTGCTACTAAACTCACCTGCTTGGGAGGTGGCCGAAGAGTGTGGAGTGCACCTCTTCCAAGGTGTGTGGGTAGGTGGTCACATGCTTTCATTTCATTCATCAAATTCTTAACAGTACAGCGAATACACTGGCTAGTATTACTAATATTTTATCAGGATCACAAAAATTTCTTTTATTCCAAAACTAGAAAGGATTGTCTACTATTTATGACTGCAAGGAATGTTATTTTAGATACTATCAATCTATAGTATAGTAAAAGATGAAATACGTACTGTTCCATAACACATTGTTATGTATGTATGGATTTTTCAGTTTGGGTTTTAATGCTGTTAGATCACAAACATAATATTGCAGTGTTATTTGATGTAAAGAAGTCATGCATTATTATTGGAAACAAAAGCTTGCATTTGTTGTATGGATAATTACTAATTCCAGACCAGAGTTTTATCTGCCTTGCCACAGCCAATCTTATAAATTATAGCTGATTATAAAGTATTATCCAGGTAGGCCCCTTTACCCCGTATCTAGGGCGACTTCTTCTGGTGTGTTACCTGATTGGCTCACAGGAGGCCTGATCCTCTGCTGCAGGGAGCTTGGGCTGTACCTGATGTGATGATGACAGTGCCTCCACCTGGGAGGGATCCAAGCACAATTGGATAACCCCTTCCCAGGAACACACAGTAAATAAATTATATGCACACAGTGATATAATAGATTATCTTTACTGGTAACACAACTAATAACATATAATGTGCAGGCCTCGCACGGCTGTGCCCACACAGTACCCCACTGTCCAACAACCATTATATACCCTGTTGTGGTTCCCCAAGGTACTGAGGTGCCCTGGGCACCTAACCACCCAGTGGGCACAGGAGCCAAACCCACCCCAAGTGTGTGGTAGCACTACCCATAGAATCTGGGTGTGGCCATTGGTGCACATGTTGAGAGGGATACCTGCCAGGTGCTCCAGCACCCGGGTACCGCCAACTGATGATAAGACCAGTCTGATCCCACGTCGTCATCCTCATCGAAGGTGTCCACCTCTGCGTGGGGCGTACTACCGCTGGAGTGTCCCACCTAGGAGAGTCACTGTCTTGTGGTTGTAGTCTGGTCCCAGACCACAGTCCGCAAGTCTCTGCACAGCGTCTCTGCTGTGTCCCTGACACTATAGAGCTAAATAGGAAATGTCCCTATCTAAGGGGCCTTTCCCTACTGCACCAACAAGCTGTAGAGACTCAGGGCCAACTGGGGCCTAGGAGGGCAAACTAGGCCAAGTCCAGGGAAGCACAGCTCCCTGGACACTAACTACTCAGTTCCTGCTCCCCTTCTGACTGACTTGGCTGCCTAGCTCACCAAATGTATTAATCCCCTGAGCAGGAAAATGCTGCAACCCTATTGGCTGTGCTGTGCCACATGTCTAGCAGCCCCTGGGGCTGCTGGGAATTGTAGTTCCCCTGTGGAGCTTACATGTAATGGCTGCCACTATTGTGCTTGCACTGCGCTTGCGCACTTCTCCCTGAAATGGCTGCCGCTCCTCGGGGTACTCTGTGCATGTGCGAGGTTTCGCTGTGCATGCGCGATATACAAAATGGTGGCCCCCGCTTGCTGGGTGCGCCGCGGAGCCTCCAGAGCACCGGAGCACTCCCTGTAGTGCCCGCACTCCTTTCCGTCTCCTGATGGGTCCGCCTCTATCTCCAGCGCATCCACACTGCCACAGCTTCCCCGGCCGCAGCGGAGATATGTGGGGACTAGAGGGGGAAAAGCCAAGAGGACCAAGGGGGACCTGGCTACATCTATAAATATCTAAACATTTATCTACCTTGTCACTAGCTTACAAAAAAAATCGAATCCACGTTTACCTCTCCTATTCCTTGCCCAGCAGTTTAGTCTCCTAAGAATGGGCCTTCACATACATAATCTTAAATATACAGTGACATTTTTATGGGGACTTGTAGCTTACGCAACTGAAATGCTGGGCAAAAAATCAGGAACTGCTAGTACTTCCTACAGCTACAGCTACATCAGAAGCTAATAGTTCACAGAAACAATGAATTCATTTTAAGTGACTTCTCTAATGGTAGTTTATATTTTCACCTAGCATTAGCAGAGTATATGACATTATACATATTGAAGCCATAGAAAAAATAAAGGCTAACAACTTATTTTTTTACATTTGTCGTCTGTGTATAACAAAGCTATTTTTTAGTTTGATGTTTAGATAACTATTTACATGTTTTTTCTCTAAGCGTGGCCATGTAAAGTATTTTTTCCATGAATTACCCATGCCTCGAGCAGGTCCCATGCCCCCCATCCCAAAAACTTTACCACACAACTCCTTGGGAGGATGAACCAGTCACAGCTTTATTATAAACAAATCCAACATATTAAATACAAACAATTAACAGAATCTAGGAACCCAGTCAGCTTGCTTTATAAACACTAGCTGCCCAAGCTACAAGGTACTTTCAGTAGTCACATAAGCATGGAAAGATACTATGATCTTGGCTTCCCAAGCCAGGAATAACACTGGTCCAGGCTCTCTGTCTTACACCACTTGTGATATGGAGGCTTTGGAGGCTTTACTTAGAGTATATACAGTATTACAATTGTATCAGTCATCAGGATGTTTACTTTGCCTTCATTTAGCATTAGCACTCTCCACCAAATTTGATTTAGGATAAACTCAGTCTAACAATCTGCCAAGGATACACCAGTAAACACCCTGTCTCTGTATGTCTCCCAACCACTTAGACTGTACTGTATTGTCATTGTAAAGCTCTGAGTAGACTGTCGGCACTATATAAATAAAGATATGCATACATACAGTACATACATGTAGCCTCCCTTTCCCTAAGGGAACTACACGTGCTGCTGTACCTGTTGCTCACAGGAGGCCCGAGCCTCAGCCTCTCCTCCTGAGAGCTTTCTCCTTGCGCGCAGCACCTTCACCTATGAGAAATCCTAGCATTGGCGGGATAACCCTTCACAGGAACCAATATACAGTAATAAGTAATACACCACACATATGTACAGTATATAACTAAGCTTTACTGTACATTCTCTAAACACAGATAACGACATAACACAGTGACCCAACACGGGGTGGTTACCCAACACGTGGTGGTTACCCCAAAGTACTGAGGGTGCCATGGCACCAATAACCCCTGGTGTCCTATCCCAGCAATGCCACTCAAATGTGAGATAGCGCTACCCCCTGTAGATATAGGTGCACGATGAGTACCTGCCTGTGTACTCCAGTACCAAGGTGCTGCTTGGCATGGTAGTTAGAGTGGATCCCACATAGCGGGGCCTCCAACACAAATCCCCTCTCTCCTAAGGGTCCTGATCCTCCTCTCAGTGTGAGCTCCAGCCGGAGTGGCAGTGCGACACGTGGCTGTCCGGTCACCAACGCAGAAGTACTACTATAGTACTACTCTTTCAGGCTGCTTCCATCCCATTGGCTGGGACAGCCCACCTAATCTCCCTCCCCCTGAGGATTCTAGGACATGTAGTCCCGCTTCAGGCTATGTGGAGACAGTCCAAGATAGCCACCACTCTATTCTAGCAAAGTAATCTGGGAATTATATTCTCTTCGCTTTTGAAGCCATTCCAAGATGGCCACCACTCCGATTGTACCTGTGCATGCATGGCAATCAAAAACGGCTGCTGCCACCTGTCTCCACACGCACGGAGCTCCGACGGGCAACCCAGAAGTTCCCCCTCACCGGAGGCAAGGAGGGGGACTCTGCTATATCCTCCCCCTGGTGGAGAATCCAACCCCCCACTTGGGAACACATATACAACTTTTAGATAATGAAAAAACGTTCATCATACAACTTAACTTGTGCAATACATCTAAACCCTATTAAACACTTTATTGATCACAGTCAATATAGAGGCAAACCGACTCTGGGACAGCTGCTGACACTTATAGTGAGGTGCCTCTAGCAAATCATACACCACTCGGGTTGGTGTCAGGACTCGGGGCACATGCCGCCCTCGGCGCTGCCCTTCCTTACCTGTGCCGCTGACTGCGGTCTCCTCCATCCCTGCTTGGAGCCTCAGCCCACTCTTCCGCCCCCCCGCAGCTTGCACACACGCCACCGATGCCGGACTCGTGGTTGCTCCTCTTACAGGGTGCATGCCGCGCAACTTAATTTATGCACTGCACCGGCCAGGTAACTCTGCCCCCCGGCCAGCTCGGCTATCAGGCTCAGCTCCTCCCATTACCTTCCGGCAACAAACCAGGCCATTAACCCCTGCCCTATCACAAAGTGCTCCTTGGCACGCCTCTGCTCCGCCACTTCCTCCAATTGGTCCTCCTCACTTTATAACCCCCGTGGTTCCTCTCCAACCTCACTCTGCATAGTTCGTCTGCCTTGTGGTGTTACTCACTGTGCCTAGCTCTCTCTCAGTTTCAGCTTTGTTACATATTTGGCTTGTCTTCCGTCCCTCTCTGGCTCTACGACCCCGGCTTCCACTCGACCACGTTTACCTCTTGGACCCCTTGAACTAGGCACTTGGACCTCCACTTCCCGGAACTCTGTTATCCTCGACCTCTGGCTTCGGACCTTACTATGGCACCTTCTCCACGCCCGGATCTGGTAAGTACTTTACCTACCCTGGTACCCCTGACCTTGTCCACACAACCAATCCAAACTCCAGGCACGCTCTCACTACTGCGGGTGCGTGTTTACTCACTTTCCACCTCAGTATTGGGTGTTAGTCTGGTCTGCGGGCAGAACAGCGTGACAGTTGGAGGGCGACTCACTCTCTGACACCGAAGAGTCTCTTCTACACCAGCCTTGGGTGGAGAGGCTACCATCGGCTTGAGGCCCTGCCCCCTTAATAGGGTGTAACACTTGAGCTACATTGTCTCTAGTAGGAATGAAACTTGGACTGCTTGGGTCGAGTGGTTGGTTTATTGAAGCCGCTGGGGAGGGTACATTTAGTTCAGCCCCATGATCCACTACTTCTTCTGGAGGTGCCCACCAATCTCCATTTGTCGTGGAAGAAGTTCTTTCAAAAGGACTCTGATTATTTTCCGTTACAGCATCCGGGATTTTGCTGGAAACCTCCTGTTCACTTTCCAGCACTATTGAGGATGGTTCAGTTCACTTTCCCCCACTTGAGGAATAGCAAGCAAGTGATTCCGATGCCAGACCTTTACCCTTCCCTCTGAATCTCGGATGCGGTATACAGGGAGGCCATGCATCTGAGACTCTAGCTTGAAGGGAGCTTCTCGCCAACGGTCAGCTAACTTGTGCTTTCCTAGTATTACATAATTCTGCAATAGAACTGTGTCTCCGGGCCAAAGTTCCCGATGGCGTACTTTATGGTCATACCTCCACTTGTTATTCTCGTTAAGCTTGGTGGTGGCTTTTTCTGCCAACTGATATGCTCTATGGAGGTTATCCTGAAGCCTTTGGACATATTTGTAGTGCATCATGTTTGGTACACCGTCGGTAAATACTCGGAGACTATTATCCACAGGTCGTCATGCCTCTCTGCCGAACATCATAAAATAGGGTGTGTGCCCGGTGGATGCATGCTTGGTGCAATTGTAGGCTCAACATGCTTGCTCCATCTGGCCTTCCCAGAGCCCTCAGAGTGTCTACAATATTCAGTAGAGTTCGGTTGAACCTTTCCGGCAGGGCATCTCCTCAGGGTGATAGGGAGTCGTACGAGACTTCTCGATATTGAGCAGTTTTAGAAGTTCTTTGATTAACTTGCTCTCGAAGACTCTCCCTTGATCAGAGTGCATCCGATTAGGTAACCCGTAATGAATAAAGTACTTCTCCTACAGAACTTTGGCACTGTGAGAGCTTTCTGGTCTTTGGTGGGGAACGCTTGAGTGTATCGGGTGTATTGGTCTGTTACTACCAGGACATTCCCGATACTCTTTGAGTCTGCATTGATGCGGAGAGAATCCATGCAGACTAAGTCCATGGGATCAGAGCTCTTTAAGTGGCCCATTGGGGCTGCTCATGTAGGCAGTGTTTTTAGCTGTATGTACTGCAGACAACTCCGGCAATGGCGCTCCACTGATTCCCGCATCTTGGGCCAGAAGAACCTATCTCTTACTAGTTTGAATGTTTTGTCCACTCCCAGGGATCATAGGACAGGGTACTGCAAGCGTCTGGGTAGGATGAGTTGTCTCCTATTGGGATGGTTGTGATAGAGGATAACTCGGTATAAGAGGCCATGGTCTATATGGAACTTGTCCCATTCCCTCATAATAACAGCGACTGTGTCGGTAGGAGCACGCTTCACTAAGAAGGGGTCGTTTTCTTGGATGGCACAGCGTATGGCTCTATCCACCAGGTCTTGCATTTGGTGTATCACTCTCTTTCCATTTCATTATGGAATTTTACATGATGGATATGCCTTCTGGATGGCAGTATGCTGCAGGAAGTGCCTTTGACTGACACCTCAATGAGTCCGCTACTCTGAGTTCGGAGAAAGCTACCTTATCCTCCTATATCGCCGCTGTTTAGCACATTGCCTGAATCCAACGGCCAGGAATTTCTTCCCACTGACCACCGTCTGGGGTTCAGCTCAATCCAGGCCTTCTGGACAGAGCGTCGACTCCGATATATATATACACATATGTACAGAGTTTGCCACCGTAGGAATCTTACATTATATGATTGTTTTTATGTTTAGCTAAATAATTGAATGGGCTAAATCGCTAAAAAAAAATGGGGGGGGGGAAAGGGCAAGCATGTGCATTGTAAGTTAAACTTCTCTATGTTTTGTCACTGAAATTGTATTTTGATTTTTATGATTTTGATTCAATGAAAATGTTTTGAAAGTGACAAAACAAAAAGAAATTTCACTTACTGTAGAATGCGTGTGCTCAGCACACACCCTATTTTTTTTAAATTGCTTCCCTTTTTTCTGTGTACTTTGTCTCTCTTGCTTTTTTTTCCTTCTTGTTTGTCATTTCTTTTTTATAAACTCAAGTTTCGAGTGTACAGCATAGAGCCACACCCGTCCTCACCCCTCCCACATAGAAAGAAAGTAGTGGTAAGGGAAGGGCAAACACACATGGTGTGGGAAATACCACAAAAAATAGATCCGATCAAGAGAAAACAGGAATATATGTTACATTTTGTTTTTACTTTGGATTGACTGTGTAGTTATGGCCACGTGGTCCTTTACAATCTGATAGGCTAGTGTTAACAGGGTCAAAGTTCAGGAATAGGGTCAATCGCTTTTCTAACCATGTCAATCATGGATTACAGGGATAAAACATACTTGTGGTCCAGTTCTGGTTTTCCAGAGCTTTGACTGCAAGTCCAGCTCACTAAAGTGTGTGTTCTGGATCTTTCGGAGAGCTGAGCTCAGGTGCCAGGCAGATTACTGATTTGAATCCTTGACCCTTGTACCCTTGGCCCTTGCCCATTCCGTTTTCCACTCACCCAATTAACATTGACAACCTTGTTAGGTAAAAATGGCCACAGCTTTTTATTAAACATAAAAATACCATTCCCGAACCTGGTCAGTACGTATCCCCAATTCAGTGAACCTGATATTTATTGTATTTCCATTTCAGCTATTCTCCACATAGCTGTTGACACTGCCACAAGACTACAGCATCCTGTCAGAGTAAGAGCCTTCCTACGGAGGACTGTTCATCAACATACAATGTTAATCCCTACTACCAAAGGACTATGCATAAACCTTCCTTGTTCTGTTACAGTGTTAACCTCTGCTTCCAAGGGCTAATAACATTACTGAATATTTCTGTTGGACTATTTTGTTGTGCTGAAGAAAACTACGTCAGGACTATTCCTGACACAGGGGGTCTCCAGAGATGGAATTAATGCGAGGCAGATCCGGAGACGCCCGGCTTCAATCCAATGCAGTAAAAATATTTTTTTTCTTCTAAGTCATATCATGGATCCCATCTCGCCACCCTTGTACTGGCGAGATAAGAACCTGTAAGTTGCTTGCGAGTTGCAGCTTCGATGTGATTCTCAGAGCTACTAGAATAGCTTGATATTTCCAAAAATACGAGTTTTAGCATTTTTGGCGCTCCTGCATGGTTTGTCTGAGCGGGATCGCTACTGATCGCTTCTCGAGCGAGTTTTGCAAGTTATTGAAGCATAGGTATATCATTCTGGATTATACAATTCCCTTCCTACCTATGCGATCACTGAGTGCAATAATAGGGAATCTTTTCTGGTCAGTACCTCTTTTCTGACCTTCTCTGTATACACTGATTTGTACGTAAGCTACTGCATCATCATTTCAAATTTATGGAAGACATTGGCTAATTTGCATCATTCACCACAAATACCAATAATAAAATTTAGAAAAAAAAAATGAGTGAATCACGTTTGGAAAGATATATACATCGCTACAAATGAAAGGCTGCTTAAAATTGAACTGAATTTAAAATACTGTAGTTAGTAATGACTAAGGCCGTGCTTATAGTGCCGGCGACAGCAACGCGAATTCGCCTCAAAACGAAAGCATTGCCGCCGCAGCGCGTGCTTATAGTGCGTCGCCGTCGGTGGCACTATAGGCAAAACCTTATGAGTTCACCTTTGAGGGCACTTAAATAATTTAAATATATCAGAGGTTCTACATTTGACACAAAATCAAATTGAGAATCCAAAGGGCAGATGGAATAAGATTTACAATTTATTTGAAATATCTGCAAAACCAACTTAACTTACATTGCATATATTGTATATACTGTATCTCCTTGTAGATTATTTGTACAGCACTTACATTGGTAGTGTTTAGTGACTAGTCACATCTGCAGTTCAGTGCAACTTTTTATTAACACACAAGCAAAACAATACTTTTAGGAGTGAATATTTAGTTTAATATCTTAACAGAATAATTTTGTTTAATATGGTATTAAGCATAATTGCAAAATAGTATGCATCTTGTGTTAGGTAGTACAGGAAGGTAGGAACATATATAGATTGTCAATGGACTAGTATTCAAATGAAATATATATTCTTAACTTATTTCATCAATACCATATAATTTTGTAAGCATTATATGAGGTAATTTGTTTGATTGCTCTTGAAACACCATACATTTTTCTAAATAAAAACTGTTTAAATGAAGGACTCTGATTTCCCAAACTTCTGTTTATTTTGCCTAGACTATGAAAATAGCTGCAGAACCCATAAACAGTGCCAGCAACGTACACCTGCTGACAGCTTTGAAAAAATAATCATTTTCTTGCCAGCCATGCAGTGTATTCTCTTTTATGCTTGCAGGTGTCTGCAGGTTTCAGAGAGTACATAATCTCTATGCTAGGCAACTGATTTTTGTGGTTGCTATTTTTTAGTGATTCAAACAGTGAGGGGAAGTCATAGAAACATTGAAAGTAGGGGGGGAAAATGAGATATGGGAAGAAAATTTACAGAAAAGGGGAGACAATACAGAGTGATTCTTACAGATAGGGAAAGAAAATTAAACACACAAACAGTACACTTAGGGGCTTATTCACTAAACAGTGATAAATGCCTTAATGCACGTTAAATGAACTTATAACTCGATATTGCCTGTTTTGCTATTCACTAAAGCTCAATAACAGTGCAGTAACGTGCTATAACGGCTTTTTAACAAGCTTTAACACACTGACCAAAAAAAGTCATACAAGAAGCCAAAAAAAGGCCCAAATCAATTTTTTTCCAGCAGCTGCTATTCACTTGCAATATTTTGGCATCAGCTAAAGGCTGGTGCTAAAGATATTGCGAGATGCATAAAAGCATTTTCTTTTCTGTATATTGCCCAGGATTGATACCGGAGACCTGTGTTGAACCCCGGAGACCCCTGGAGCACAAGGGGACCCCCAGGTCCCCATGGGGGTCCCCACACATCTCTGGGGGTGTATGGGGGTCCCCGCTGTCTTACGGTATCAATCCTGTGAAATAAAAATAAAATTGCAACCAGTTTCATTACCTTAGTGGCTAACTGCTAAGGTAATGAAAGGGTTAAATTGCAGACACTGCTTTGTTATTGATAGAGGGGGTTGGTGAAGCTTGTAATTGCACCAGGGTGGGTGTTTAGGCCTTGCGGGAGGGTGGCAGAAGAAGTTAACCCCTTCCTTACCTTAGCTGTTACAACCACAAAGATAATGAAGGGGTTAACCCCACACACTACCTTCCTGCAAGGCCTAAACACCATCTTGGGGTAACTACTACCTTCACCCACCCCATGTACCAACAACAAGAATGGGTAAAAGTGCTATTAACCACAGAGGGCTAATAATGCTTTTCCCCATTCAAAAATAATAGTACAGTGCAATATATTTAAATAAATACAACCCCTCCACTCCCCAAACCCTAAAACATTCAGAACAGTAATGGTCAAAATTACTATTATCCAGATATGGATAGTGCATTTGCCCATTAAAAATAAAACTTTACTCAGCCAGCATAAACTAAATTAAAGTTGCACTTACCTGCACCCTGCCAGGGTGAAGGCTGTCCTCATCTTCCTCCCCATCCTTTTCCTCCATTGGCAGGAACATTACAATTAAAAAAATAATAATAATGGCCACTGACCCCTTAATCACCTTAGCGGTTATTAACCCTCTATAGTAATTACTACTACCCACCCTGGAGTCCTAACCACACTCCCCGGGGCAACTACCCCCACCCTCTACCCCTTGATTGGCACAGTGGTACATCATGCCCATATAATATGAGCATTATTTGCCAATATGGCAGTCAATGGGTAAGATGAAAAATAAAACAAGCACCAAAAATACAAAACTAAATCAAACCAAGCACCAAAACAACACAACAATTACATAAATTAATCACCAAAAGAAACACAACAATTAAATAAACCAATCACCAAAAGAAACACAACAATGAAATTAACCACTCACCAAAAGATACACAATAAAAAAACAACACCAAAAGAAACACAATAAAAAAACAAGCACCAAAAATATATTGCAATTAAATAAAAACAAGCATTTGCCTAAAAATGCATTGCCTGTCACTGTATTTATTTATAGCCCGAAATGTGCATAGATAAACGCATTGGCAGTCAATGGACAGCCTAAAACAATAAAATGATAAAATACAATAAAAATACCAAAAAAACTAAAATAACATACAATCAATGATTTTCTTACCTTTTGATGTCTTCACCCTCCAATTCTGACTTCAGTAGGAGCCTCTTGAGCCTCGATGCAATGCTCCTCAACTTCAGGTAAATTATTTTCTTCTTTCTTCTTTCTTGAGTCTTTTCTTCTTAATTTGTAATCTAATCCATTGGGTGGATGTGGTCCTGTTATCTTCTTAAACTCAAATGAGACAGGACAGGCCTTATATAAGGCCTATAACGTCACATTTGTGTGTCAAATGATACATGCCCAATCCAATTAGATGGTGGACCATGTGACAGATTTGTTTTTTTTGTAAAGGATGTGACGTCATCAAAAGGGAGGGAAACTAGCCAATTAGGAAGGCTCTGCTTCCCTCCCTTTATGATGATGTCACCAAAAACAAAATGGCTGCCATCACGTTACTCCTACCAATCATATTGTGAGATATACCATGTGAAGCAACACATGGTACACCCCCAATCTGATTGGTTGTAGTAAATAATGTGACAGCTTCTATTTTTTTTAAAGGATGTGACGTCACTCCCTTTCCGAGACGTCACATCCTTTGATAAAAATGGTAATGAAGGGGTTAACTCCTCCAGCAACCTTTCCGGTATGCCTAACCACCCTCCGTGGGTGAAGTACACCCTTCACTAACCTCTTCTACCCCCAATAAACCAGTTACTGTGCCTTAACCCCATCATTGCCTTTGCGGTTAGCCGGTACGGTAATAAAAAATATATATATTGTTAATACTAGTTTGCGGGAGCAGGGGGTCTCCTGATGTGAACCACATTGATTTCAGCCTTGGGGACTCCCTACTTCCCAAGTTACAGGCCCTGTTATGGGGTGCCGGTATCGCCTGCAGTATTTAAACCCCCCGGTCATGTGACGTGGAGAATTTTAAAATCGTGGGGATACCGGCACCCTATCCCTGTATCTCGGGAAGTAGGGCATCCCCGAGGCTCCAATCAATGTGGTTCAGCTCAGGAGATCACCTGCTCCCACACACTAGTATTAAAATTTATATTTTAACTGCACGATCACCTGTAAGAACCATGCATGGAGACGCAGCGTCTCCATGCAGCTCTTCAGGCTGTAGTTTCAACAATCAGTTGCCGATCGATAGGGCTTATAGCGCGATAACACAGAAAAGAATAAAGAAAAAACAAGTTGTTCGATGCTGCATTTTTTTACTGACATTTTTAAAAATGCTGTTTTTTCTTAGAGAATACCGTTTTGAACCACATGTTTTATAGCATGATAAAACAATGCAAAGTCGATTGGCAATGCACTGATTTTATCACTGTTTACTGAATAGGCACCTTAGAGTCTATTACCTAGTGACTGTTACCCAGTGCTCTTTTATACCCAGCAAGGAGTCGGAAATTTACAGAACAGAAAGGTGTACCAGAGAACCAGGTTAATATAAACAAGCTATGTACAGTACAGTGAGACAGAAGCCTACAGTATAGATCAAACTTCAAAACTGTGATTTTGTCAATAAACTTACTCTTATGGTCATTTCAAAAGACCTCAATTAGTAAATAGAATAAATGAATAAAGTTACTCTGCTTTAATTATTCTTGTATCTGTAAATGGTACATATTCAACAGTAGGATGCTGTATGTTAAAGAAGTTACTAGATGTAATCATAATAACATGTTGTTCCAGATTGACTAAGCCCTGTTATTTAATATGAAGTTAACCCCCATTAACTTTCAGTACTGAGCTACAGTACTGTCAAAGAAAAACAAGTTTGGAGAAACAAAAAATTAACAAAGAAACCATCAATTTGGGATGCCCAAGCACAGGGACTTCAGACTTCAGGGGTAGCTAAATAATGTGCAAAGGCAAAAAAATATTGTTTGGACAACACTCATAAAAATACAAGTCAAGCACTCAAAAAATGAAAAGTCACTATAGTCAATGAAAGTTATTTTAATGACTTAGAGAAGTCACAGCAGCACCCAATGTTTCAGTGCATGCAAGTACCTTCATCAAGTGGCTATAAATTTAATGGACCCAATTACCACCAGCCTCCTCTCTCCAGACTCCAGGGACAGTCACTGTTTGCAAGTTTGTCCGTGGATATCCGCTAATCAGTCTCAAAAAGGGTGATTCGTTATCCCGGATTTTTTTCTTTATCACTGGCAATCCAATCCACAGATTCCACAATCTGTTGATGGATTTGTACAAGTCCACCAATGGATTGTGGAATCTGCAGATTGGATTCTTAAAAATCCACCCGGATTCTATCCAATGGTGGTTTTAGATTAATCCAAACAGATCAAAACTGGAACAATCTGATTTTACACTTCAAAACGGATTTTGAATGGAAAGCTCGGGATATTCCCGGGTAATAGATTTTCACAGCTTCGGTCATCTCTATCCAGGACTTCCCCACAAGTGAAAAGAGGATGTCCAAGGGGAAGAACATCCCCATGTGGAAGTTTCAACAGGCCCCACGGTACGACAGAACAAGCGCCAGCAAAACTGTGATAAAAAAAAGACATTTTTAAAAATGCCAGAAACACAACTAAATGAGGTTAGAGAGCTCAAAAAGCAATCCTCAAAATTAGAACAATCATAGAATCTTAAACCATAATTTACAGGATAAAGGTCCGTTAAAAAACATCATTAAGCTCAGAGACTTCCGGTGACGTCAACGGAGATGGTTGTCTGAGAAGGGAGCTCCCGACACCCTCCTAAGCAAACGCTAGACTGAGCACTTCCCACGGACCGAAATCCCCCCAGAAAGCTCCCCACACCTTCCCCGAAGCAGGCGCAATGCTGCCAAAGAACAAGCAAAACTGGAGCCGGCCGCCGAAATCCAAGATGGCGGCGCGGACCCCGACCACGCCGGGACAAGTGCGGAGCAGACCCAGTTTGAACTACCCAAACAGGGACTACACAAAGATTTCTTTGAGGCCCCATTTAATAAGATAAGAAGGGGGTTCCAGGAAGATTTGGCTTCAGCCATAGAAGGCCTCAGATCTGACGTCGATAACCTTGCCGCACGTGCTGACACCTTGGAGGCAAAGGTAGAGGAGGTCTGCCATACCCAATCGACCACAGAGGATGAGGTGAACAGGCTTAGTCACCTCGTGAATGAGCTGAGGGACACCCTCGAAGATCAGGAAAATAGACAAAAGAGGCAAAACATCCGCATCAGGAATGTGCCTGAAACAATCCTGCCAGACTCAATACAAACTTACCTGAGCAAGATTTTCCTGAAGCTGGTGCCTGACCTCCAAGAACATGAGCTGCTGATGGAATGTGCCCATCGGGCCCTAGGTCCCAAATCCTCAGATCCCAACCGCTGCAGAGACATCATAGTCAAACTGCATACCTAAGCCGCAAAAGAGAGAATCATGTCGGCTAGCAGAGGGGCGGGAGACATTCAAATAGGAGAAGACACTCTGCAGATCTTTGCTGACCTGTCCGCTTTCACAATCAACAAACGCAAAGACATGAAACCCTTAACTACAATACTGAGGGCTCAAGGCATCCATTATAGATGGGGATTCCCCTTCAAACTGGTGGTCCCCAGAAATGGCCGCTACTTAACCATTTCGGATCCAGATGAATCCCAAGAATTCCTCAAGGCTCTCGGAATACCCCCTCCACAAGCCCAACAGCCACCGCCCAGAGCTGCCGACAAAACAACCTCCACTGAGACCCCCGTGCCTAGGAATGCTGGCGAGCCAGAAACAACACTAGAGCCAACTACCCTCATCTCCCATTATGGGCCGGCAAAGTCAACTCCCTATCGAAACCCGCCTACAGCTCAAACTACCGTGACAGACCTACTGTGGGCCGACAGAGACCTGAGGGAGGAAAAGCAGCTAGAGGAACCCACCCGATGAGAGCCCAAGATCACCCACCTACCTGATGTTCCTGCTCCATTCAATCTCTGTACTTGGCGCCGCAGCACCACATCCCCTGCGGAGAAACGCCGAGACGATCAGCGACAGAACACCCAGTGCACTGCCGTCCAGATCTTAACCAAGCCTCCCTTCCACTAGTCCCCATCCCCACCCCCCACCACAACCCTTCCCTCCCCTCACTCCCCCCCGCCCTTACCCCTGCCATCCCACCCCCTCTCAATCTTCCCCCCCCAGAGTCTCCCCCTCTACCCAACCCCCTAGAATCCCCCCCCTCCCCAACCTGCCTCTCCTGACACTCCCCCTTCCATCTACCACTCACCAGAGTCAAGGACCCTCCACGGTCCTGGGGGGCGATCCACATAAACGCAGACCAATCCAGAGACCCTGGTGTCCTGTCTTCCATAGAGGAGGCCACGCCGGGTCCTCGGGAGGACGTGACGTATGCAGGCAAGCGGCTGCCAAGGCAGATGCCCGATTCCAGCTGGCTTCTGGGTTACGGTGTCTAGGCCGATTAGGTCGATTGAGCTGCCGCTGCCCCCCCCACTCAGAGCCCAGTGGAGCCAGAGTCAGAAGGTGATGACCTGAATCCGAGACCTCAAACCACAGCGATCGTGGCGCTACCCCCCCACATGAGAAAATCCAAGCTCCCGATGTGGACTATGCAGACTATATCTCCAACCCAGGGGGGTTCAGCTACAACCAGGTTGTATCCATCTTTTCCCCTGATTCTGATATGCCACCAGTAACCCCCCCCCTCACTCCGCCACCGCTACCGCCACCACCACATAGCCATCCTCTCCCCTTCCGATCCCCTGTGCCCCCCCCTATCCCCCCTCCCCACAGAAAGGTCCAGACCTAGGTCCCCATCACCACACCAGCTCCCAAACAAACAAAAAGAGGAATTATATGCCCTTGAAATTGTTTACAAACCATTAGCCTCTCCCCACCCCCCCCCTATACTCCAACCTACCCTTCCCCCCCTCCAGCCCCCCCCCCTATCTACTATCCGCCGCCCCCTCAATAGGAGGCAAAGTTCAGAACAGATAACACGTGACAAGACCCACAGAGAACTTATCAACACCACGTATGAAAATGTTTATATCTATGTTAATATGTTGTCGTCTAGCTCTCCATCCTTCCCCCTCCCCCCTCACTCAACAAAAAGGGTAACGCAGCCTCTAAGCCCTCCCCTCACTCCCCCCCCCTAGGGCATCCGAAATGTTACTTATTGAGATGTAATTAAGGTATTAAAATGTGAATACGCAGCCATAAGGCAAGGCATCCCCTCCCGCCCACGTTTCCCCCCCCCACCCTTTCGTCCCGCCCCTCCCCCCCATCCCCTCCCCTCTCCCCCCTCCCCCCTCCACCCCTCTACCCCCGTAAAGCAAATGAAATAGTATGCGGTGAACGTTGAATATTCTACCAAAATGTGAAAACGCAGCCATAAAGCTAAACAGCCCCCCCCCCACTCAAAGAGGCAAAGGAATGTGTCAACGATGAGTTTCGTAGAAGGTATTTTTGTGATATGTGAAACTATCGAGGGACTAGGAAGACATTGGAATGTATAGATTAAAAACCTGTTTAGATAATGTCCAAAAAACAACAAATGTAGAAAGAATTGTTTCATATGACTGCATACCGAGATCTGAGAGTACAAGAAAACTATCCCCCTTTTTCCACTTTTCCCTCCCTCCTACCCCCTTCCCCCCCCCCTGCTCTATACCCCTCTTCCCCTCAGTCAGAAAAAAGTATTAAGAGGATCCAAATTGCGGAACGAGAGTACAAAATGTCCCTATTCGCGGACGATTTGATTCTGACCCTCGCGGACCCCCTTGCCTCCCTCCCTAACCTTCAAAGGCTACTGACCCAATTTGGGTTGGTTTATGACTATAAGGTTAACATAGGCAAATCAGAAGCCTTAAATATCTCCCTCCCGGCCAAGACGTGGAAACTTATCCAAGACCCAAAGTCCACAAAGCGCCGCAAATTCAGATGAGCAACAGCTCTCCCCCCACTAGTTCTCAAACAAATCCGGATGGTGTCGGGCCATATACCCGGTTCCCTCTCCCACTCCAGGCTTGGTGTCCTGGAAGGATCTCCAGGGGTGTTTGACCTGGTCACCTTTCTCACTCTCCTGATTAAGGTTATTCTCCTTGGGCCTGACAAAAGCCCGCCTGCTCTTTTCTTCCCCATTGTGTCCACCCTTCCCTCCCCCCTCCGCCGCCCTGAGGCATCCTATCCCTTTCCCTCCATACCGACTATGGACTTACGTCCTATGACCGAAAAAGGAGCTCTTGACATGGGAAATCCAAGAGCATCAGAGCCTGGAGCTCTGAGAATACCCCCCATGGTACAATGTTTTCCATCAAATTAATCTCACTTAACGTCAAAGGCCTCAATTCCGTAACAAAGAGGAAGCTAGTCCTTCAGGACCTAAATAAATCGAAGGGTGACATTGTTTTCATCCAAGAGACCCACTTTAATTCCCCAACCCCACCCAATACATTCAAAAGCGTATTCCCAAAGGCATATTTCGCATCCTCGCCAAGCAAAAAAAGAGGAGTAGCCATCCTTATAAAAAACAGTGTCCCCTTTGTTCTAGCCAAGTCACTCCCAGACCCGGATGGTCAGTTCCTGGTACTCCAGGGCACCCTGTCTGGCACCCCAATCACACTTGTAAACGTATACATCCCCAATGACAACCAACTCCCCTTCCTAAGAAGCCTCCTGGAATCTCTAGAACAACAATCTTTCTCATCCCTGATTATCGGAGGAGACTTTAACATGGTGGCCTCACACGCCCTAGACAAATCAACCCCCCCCCCCCATCCTCCTTCCATCCTCTCCCACTCCATACACCATCCAATCCCAAAAGAAAGCTAAGAAATTTAGAGACATCATTGAAAAATACTCATTAGTGGATATATGCAGGGCTCAGCACCAGGGTCAGAGGGACTATACCTTTTTCTCCACCCCTCATCAGTCCTACTCGATGATCAATTATTTTCTAGGTACTAGTAACATCTTCCAGGCATCCTCCCAGTTAAACATAGGTCCAATCACCTGGTCCGACCACGCACCGATTGAACTACCGATTGAACTTACTCTATCCCTTCCCTTTGTGAAAAACACCCAATACAAATGGAAATTAAATGACTCTATGTTGAACTGTCCTGATACAGAAATAGCATTATCTCAAAAGCTATCAATGTTTTTTCAAATTAATGCATGCTCAGTCGCAGCAGCAGCCATGCTCTGGGAGACCCATAAAGCCTCCATCAGAGGAGACCTGATTTCAATCGCCTCATACAAAAAGAAAATTAAACTAAGACTCCAAAAATACATTTTAGACAAGATCACCAAACTAGAACAGCTGCATAAAATTACAGCATCTAAAAAAAGTAGAGAAAGCACTGAGGTGGTCAAAGCAAAAATACTTCGATAAAGGGAATAAAGCTGACAGGCTCCTGGCCTCAAAACTCAGGGGCACGAGAGTTAAATCTCAGATAGCCTGCATACAGACAAAAAAAGGAGAGATCACATACATAGAAAAAGAGATAGCACAGGAATTTGCAGATTTCTACTCGGACCTATACAACCTTCACTACTCAGCCCAGGACCTGGTTAGCCTTAATACAATCACACAATATCTAGGGCAATGTAACCTGCCCTCTCTATCCCAGGAAGAGGTGGAGAATTTAAACAAAAACATCACCCAAGAGGAACTATCTGAAGCCATTAAATCACTCAAGGTAGCCAAAACTCCGGGCCCAGACGTTTTTTCAAACTCTTACTATAAGATGTTCATGCCAATCCTCTCCCCATACCTATTAGACATGTACAATTCCTTCCTTCAAGGGGAACCAATCCCCGCTACGATCACAGCAGCAAATCTGGCTATAATTCATAAGGAGGGTAGAGACCCGATTCTCTGTGGTAACTACAGGCCCATCTCCCTGTAAAACACAGATCTCAAAATCTACAGTAAGATCTTGGCAAACAGGCTAAATCCAATTCTCCCTAGACTCATACATATAGCCAAGTAGGTTTTGTGTCAGGAAGACAGGCCTCCGACATCACCCGCAAAATTGTGGATATAATTGACCACGTGCATCTCACCGGATCCAAAGCAATGATTCTGAGCCTCGACGCTGAAAAATCGTTCGACAGAATCAAATGGTCTTTTTTAGACCAAACAATGCTGAGGTTTGGCTTTAGTGGCCCCTTCCTAGAGGGAATGAGAGCCCTCTATAAAAACCCAACAGCGTATGTCAAACTATCAGGCGGCTTCTCGATCCAATAAAAATCAGAAACGGGACCAGACAGGGTTGCCCGCTTTCCCCCCTGCTATTTGCCCTAACCATCGAACCTCTAGCGGCCAAAATTAGAGACGAAAAAAGTATTAAGAGGATCCAAATTGCGGAACGAGAGTACAAATTTTCCCTATTCGCGGACGATGTGATTCTGACCCTCGCGGACCCCCTTGCCTCCCTCCCTAACCTTCAAAGGCTTCTGAACCAATTTGGGTTGGTCTATGACTATAAGGTTAACATAGGCAAATCAGAAGCCTTAAATATCTCCCTCCCGGCCAAGACGTGGAAACTTATCCAAGCCCATTATAAATACAAGTGGAGCTCCACTTACATAAAATACCTTGGGGTCAAAATATCAAACTCATATAATTCCCTCTATCAATATAACTACCCCCAACCCCCCCCCCCCTATTTGACCAGATCAAAAAAGACTTGGAATCTTGGAAAAACCACCAAATTTCCTGGTTCGGAAGAATAATTTCCTGGTTCGGAAGAATAGTTTCCGTAAAAATGAACGTCCTCCCAAGGTTACTGTACAACTTCCAAACCCTCCCGATCGCGGTGCCATGCCCGGCTCTAAAGAACATCCAATCACTATTACTCCAATTCATTTGGAACGATAAGAGACCTAGGGTCCCAAGGTCAGTGATGCTCTCCTCAAGAGCAAGAGGAGGCATGGGGGCCCCCGACTTAGTCAGATACTACCTCGCAGCACAACTGAAGCAGGCTGTAGTTTGGAATTGCGACCCAGCCTCGGCCTGTTGGCTCGCAATAGAGTCACATTACGCACAGCCCCACTCCATCCAAGTAGCACTGTGGACCACAGGAGGAAGAGGGAGCGGACCACAGAGGTTTGACCTCTGAGCAATGAGATGCACGTGGGACGCATGGCTCAAAAGCAAAGGGAAGTATGGTCTGCTAGCTTCCCCCTCCCAGCTCACCCCAATCTTTGGGAAACCCAACTTCCCACCAGGGTGCTCCCCAAGACAATTTGACCAACTCCAAGGTCTCAATATTAGGATGGTTGCAGAAGGGAGAGATCCTAACTTTCCAGGCATTAAAGGACAAATTCCAGATCCAAGACCTTCACTTGTTCAAGTATTTACAAGTTAGACACTTCCTACTCTCACTGTCCCCAACCTCCAAATTCTCCCCGCTGACCCGGTTTGAAACCCTATGTATTAAGAACACCTACCAGAGAGGCCTGATATCTGATATATATAAAGGAACGGAGCCGACATCAGACCCCCCGAACCACCGATATATGCAAAAATGGTCGGACGAACTAGGTCTTCCAATAGAACTGGAGGACTGGGAGGATATCTGGAAGCAAGCTCCTAAAACTTCAATTTGCATGACAATAAAAGAAAATATCTATAAAATTATATTCCAGTGGTACCTGACCCCGGCTAGGCTGAGCCAGGTCTACCCCGGCACACTGGACCTGTGCTGGAGGGGATGTGGTCAAAAGGGGGACATGGCCCACATTTGGAGGTCATATCCGGAGATCCAGAGGTACTGGACCATGATCCAGACGCTTTTCTACGAGATCAAGGGACTCCCCCTCTCCCTGGACCCTCTGACAATGGTGCTGAACAAACCCATTGAAGATCTCCCCCCACCAATGTCACGGTTGATCATGGCCATGCTGACAGTGGCCAGATGCTCTATAGTGGCAGCCTGGAAACAGATTAAGGCCCCCTCGAGAACCACAGTAGTGAGAAGGGTCAATGAGGTCATGACTAGGGAGAAGCTTACGGCTATGCTCCAAAAGAAAATGCCTCAGTTTTGGAACACATGGGACCCTTGGCTCGAGAGATAAAACCTCAAAAATCGGAACCTCTCAGACTACTAGTCCCCCCAGATGATTGGAATGGAACGTGGGGATGTCTCTGGGCGAAACCTCAAATCCATTCCCCTCCCCCCATGTTTGTCTCCTCCCCACTCCCCTCCTTCCTCTTCCCCCCGCCCTTTATCCCTTCACTTTATCTCCTTCTAATGAAAAAGGAAAACTGTAATTGGTCCCTCTCTGAATGCACTGAGTTGAAATGTTGTGGGCCCACGACATTTCTGTATGTACACTTATATATGAATGTGACCAATAAAAAAAAAACGTCATTAAGCTAATGTGGCTTGAGGCTTTTCAATGTAAAAATCCAACATGCTGAATATTGAAGAAGCGGTTTGTCAATGTCACCCCGTTGACCTACGGGGGACAGATGTTCAATCCACATAAAACGCATGGAAGAGACACAGTGTCGGTGTTCCTTGCAGTGCTTTAGAATGGATTTTTTCATTGAAAAGTCTCAAACCATATGGCTTTAATGATGATTTTATCTGTAAATTATGTTTTAACTTCATTTAGTTGTTCTCCAGGCATTATTTTTAAATTTCTTTCTTTTAGCACAGTTTTGCTTGCACTGGTTTTCGTCGTTGCCTGGGGGCCTGTTGACACTTTACATGGTGATACTCCTCCCCCTATACATCCTCTTTTTGCTTGTGGGGAGGTCCTGAATACATGCCTCTTACCCAGCTCTGAGCTCCATGACATCACTAAGCTGCTAGGCAGCACACATCATCTGGTACTTTGTGACACACAACATGATGTCATCAATCAAAAGTGACGTGTACACAGCGGCTGTCCATGGTGTCTTGAGGGAGGGGAGTGGTGGCTAATTGGATGCACTATATATATATTGGCCATTTATGCAGTTTACTAAACCTGATGAAGGTGCTTACATGCACTGAATCATTGGATGCTGCTATGACTTCTTTATATCATTAAAATGAATTTCATTTGAGTTTACGGATTTTTCCATTTTTTTGGTGTGCTCGACTTTTTGTTTTTTCATACACAAGTTTGGAAACATTGCTAAATGACAGAAGATTAGATAACTGTATGTGCTGTATTGTTCTAATGAAAGGGTCTTTGTACATAAACCAACCAGGGGATGATTCACAAAGCTACAATAAGGGATATTGGAGCTTGATCAGCGTCAACTGCCCTAGACTTTAATGGCAGTTAATGCTGATTGTGTTCTTATCAGAGCTTTTTGAATCCTCCACAAAAAAAATCCAAAACAGTGTGTGCAATCCACGTTCCATGTAGCGCTAATTACAATACAAAGTAAAGTTAAAGTTTATGTTTAGCTCCACCAACAGGCCTTCAGTTTCCACATTTTACCATTAATCTCAACTGCTCATCTTTCAAAGCTAAATGAACAGATAATTCTTTGATTACACATATTTACTTTTAATTATTAATTATTTGATTTAATTAGGAAAATTAATTCACGACAATATTACTTTTAAGATGTTGATATAATCCCTACATTACATTTCTTGCTCATTATACATGAAATGATTTAAAATTTGCTCAGCTG